>NW_020523862.1:0-45426 GCF_003368295.1 Carassius auratus | reverse complement strand
CATTCCCAAAGACTGTGTGATTTTAAAATAACTGCCTTCATTAGGTGACTAAATACATGTAAAAGAGGTAATGTACCACTGAGATGATTGACTTTGATGAAATTTGGTTGTCTATTCAGTTGTGTTGCTGTGGAAACATTTAAATCAGTGTTATTATGGCCTTCCCTTTTGCCAAAAACTTCACACACCATAATGCACTTGTGATTTTGGCTCCACTTCTCCATCCACCAGTTGTCTACTGGTGTGAAAAATAAAATGCAGAAGTTTTACCAGTTGCTTTAACAAAATGTAGTAATTTGATTATCTTTCAGCTGCCCATAACACCAAAATACTTTCAGCTACATATAACTTTGTATTATGTTTAAATCCATGCACGCCCTGAAAATATGCTCAGAAAATGTGGAAGAAAGTCCTATTATCATTTGCATTTAATGCAGTAGTCTGTCTACAAAGTCATTGCCAATACAAGAGTCATCACTCGGTACACACCAAGAGTGTTTTTCTATAATGAGGAATTTGTGTGCGCCCTCAGATTGGCGGCTTTCTTTTCATTTCCCATCTTCTCTTTCTGGAAGAGCTGTCGATTATTCCGTCTTACTGTCGTTTGATCAAATGAAGGCGCTGGGATTGGAATCCTATTACTTCTACCGCTGCCCGTATTAGTCGTTTTATTTCACTAGGCTGACATTAGAAGCCGAGTGTTCGCACACTTTCAATCCCAGCCAATCAGTCACAGGAGTCAGACGCCACAGAGCCGGCCACACAAGAGCTTATTACCATTCCTCACACGACTCCTCATGGACGCGGTCCTGAGGCTCTCCGTAGCACCGTACAGATGGATTGACTCGGGTCTTCTCCGGTAAGTTTTGTTACTACGAAGAGGTATCTCAAAGAGTGAATTTTATTTTGATTTGTAATGTTTCATGGACTTTTTCAAGGGCCATTTTAGCAGTTTTAGCAGTCTTTTTCTCTCATCCCCTCTGTTCAGCTTTCTTTTTTTTTTTTTTTAGATGTCTGCCTTGGGCTCTCTTTTAGTCTCTTTTTAGTTCTCTTTGAGAGAATCACTCTGATATCAAAGTGGCTAAGCCTCTCCGCCCCACTAAAGAGTTAATATCACAGTTGTACAGAAACAACTCAAATGCTAGAAGACAATGCTTGGCAAACAAAAGCTAAAGTAAAATATGCACTCTCTTGCATGCTTTGTTTCAGCACCAGATTCGCTAAGGAATAATTCAGTTTAAATTGCCGTGACACTTGACGAAAAGTGACCTTGAGTTAAGTTTCTTAACCCCTC
The DNA here is from genome assembly GCF_003368295.1 of Carassius auratus. NCBI lineage: Eukaryota > Metazoa > Chordata > Actinopteri > Cypriniformes > Cyprinidae > Carassius > Carassius auratus. The sequence goes on along the minus strand of NW_020523862.1, from coordinate 44,132 downwards.
TGGTGTTGTTCAGTTAAGAAATTGTTTATTTATAAAATAATTTATTTATTCTTTATTTTATTATTGTTACATGGAATTATGAGAAACTTGGTAAAGGTTTTAGTACATGATATGTGGAGGCATGTATCATGGACATGATTAAAAAAGGTAAAATAAATAAATAAAATAATTGTACTGTTGTGGTCAGAAATGACTTTATTGGAAATCAATGGTAAGCACATTTCATCTAGTGGAAATATTTGATAATGTGCCCAAACTAAATATTGCAGATTTTTTTAGGTATCAACCTAAAAATAAATTGGAACAACAACTAATGTTTTTTTTTAAACGCAGTTTGGAATAATATGGGTGTTAACATGTTTAAAATTACATAAAAATAATAATAAAATAAAAAAAAAAATAATAATTAAATTAGTTTAGATACACTATAAACAGAGAAGAAGACTTGTTCTAAGTGCATAAACCTTGGAACAATACAATTATTAATCTGTGTTAATGTTAGTTAATAAAAAGACAATCGTTCAGTGTTTGTTCATGTTTTTTGTTGCTGGTACGGGACACAGCGGTGATCTACAATACAGATTCGCTATCTACACGAAAATGCAAGGGGGGCGTTTTCAGATTTATCTACTCTGGAACTAGGTTTCAGAAAATATCAGTCTATTCTTCCGAAACAGCAGATCCGTATGGACGAATCGCCTATAGGATGCAAAATGTATGTGTATTCAGCTTAAAGTATCTCTGTGTGGATGGGGCATGAGTCATTCATTTGTGGACATGGATTCACTGTGACAGTTCCATCTCACAGCTTTGACAAGACAACATATTCAACATATTCTGTGTCTTCATCTCACTGTCTGTGGATGCCACCAATTGTTTAGTTTTTTAGTTTTTTTTTTTTTTTGAGAGAGAGAGAATTTCTCACTTTTCTTTTCCCACCTTTTCTATCATCTTCCCTGCAGAGAGATGGATTGTCATCTTCCGGCATTCTCTATATACTGTAAGAGCAACAAAAACATGTCCCCATTCATTCATGCCGCACTGCTCATTTATAAATCAAACAGAACACCTGTGGGCCGTCCCTTCTTTCCCCAGCAGATGTATTGGGAGTTTGAATATCTGCAGACACTTTCTAGTAACAATGTTTTAAACATATTAATTTTGAAGATATAATGGCCTCCCTGGTGTAAAAAAAAAGATGGCATAGTGGACTGCATTACCACGACTTTGTTTAGCGGCCATCATCAACTTACACTTAATTGCTGACACAATTAATCTTGTCAGTTTTCCTGTGCAGCTTTTCTTCTCTATTGTAACAATTAAATCAAGAAAAAGAAGAAAAAAAGAAAAGATTGCACTTCTCTGCTCAGAGTGACTGGGGATCTGTGAGGAACAGTTATTAACACACCATATCTTAATTTCTCTTTATAATGGTGAAGGGAGTATACTGAAACAACCTCTTTTTGTTTCACACCTCACTAAATATCAAGTGTTACTAACCAAATACTTGTACATAGAAATGTCATTTGTAGAACTGTTGATTATTTGTATCTTTGAATAAGAACTCAGACAAGGATTGTGCTGTAGGATTTTTTGTGTTTGCGTGTGTGTGTGTGTGTGTGTGTGTGTGTTTGTCTAAACCACATAAATTGGCCATTCACCTTGCTAAATTTGGTCAGTCCAGTTGAGTTGACTCGCTTGGTATAAAAGGTAAATTCTACCCACCATTTTCTTTTTCCATGTGGAAGTAAAATAAAATACAATAAAATGTGGGCCAATAAAAGTAGTATTTAAATGGGATGCTGAGGTATTCTTGGGCTTTTGTTTAGGGCGAGTTCACACTAAAGATTCACAACAAGACAAACCGAAACTGTATGGTTTGCAACATTCTAAAGCTGCTCCCAACGTTTGAACATTGGAACACAGCAAATCACAAAACATCTTTGCATGAACTCATGTCTCCCATTTTCTTTTATTACGGATACAAATGTAAGTAAATGGAACAAACATTAGCCAATTTGATTTTAAGTACTTTTATATTAATTAATTCTAGTAAATAAAATCTAGCACATTTTTGGAAGAGCCAACTGCTACACCACTACAAAACAAAATGTTTTACTGGCCTTGTGCAGACATTCTTGCGTCTGCAAGTACTCTGAGAGCAGTAAAAACAGCAGAACTTTCAGTTGCCATATAGAGGCTGTGCCGCTCGCATCCAGTGTAAACCTGCCATTTTACACCAATGCAAATAGATCCATCATTTCCATAGCATTGATTCCTTACTTCAGTGTTTATGTCAGCTTTCTGTACGTAGAACAGCTGTCAGGATTCCTGTGAAAGATAATTAACATCTAGCATCAAGACTGCAGCCAAACTGATATCGCTAAACAAACAAAGACTTTTAAGATGTTGTTTTATTTGTAGTTGTTTTTCATTGAAATAATGAAATAAGAATGCTTCTCATTTGCTTGCTTTCTTGTTGTTTGTAATAGATACCTAATTATAGTTTGAATGTCAAATTTCTAACCCTAACATTTGCTTAATATATATATATATATATATATATATATATTATATATATATATATATATAATATATATATATATATATATATATATAATATATTATATAAGTTTTTTGAGCTTCTTGAAATATAATTATTATTTAGTATTCAATAACATGATAAATAATTATGATATCTATTTTTATTATTAATATTATTATGGCGAGTGGTAAGGGACTGTAGCATTGCACAGATTCCATCTCTCAAAGTCACATAACTGTTAATTAAACAAATTAATCTGCCGATATGTTTGAATAAGGCATGGTTACATTTGAACAGATTAAAACTATGTAGCCTATTTTTCATCCATGTATCCACCTCCCCTACCACATGAACTAGCCTCTAGGGTTTTTATTTGATACAGCTTTGATCTATCTTTACATTTAATCTTTGTCAAAGCAATGGGAATACATTGTTCAAAGTTCAATTCTATGAACATCAAAAGTGCTCTTTTATCTCGTTAACTGGGAGAGAATAAAGTATCAGCGCCGGGGTCATTTGAGAGCAGGCTACATTTGAATTCTGAACTCTTTTTTACATTGCAGCATTTTACAACTAATGGGTTTTTTGTACGCTGACATCATTCCACTGACGCTCATTGCATTTGCTTTTCCTAGTGGTTTTGGCATTATGAATATTTCACTTGAACAAATGAAACATCATGCTGAACAGTTTATTTTATAAAAGGTCACTTGATACTTTTCTATCATACAGTACATTACTATATTTATTGCGATGAAATGAAAGTGACCCACCAGAAACCAAAACTAAAGGCTTTGTTGCCACAAACACCAAATTCAGAGCGACTCTCCAAAGCTTTACAATCAAGAGCGTACAAACCAGGATTAATAAAAGTGTAGATGCCATATGACACTATGCCATTCTCTGGTTATGAAGCCTAGAAGCAGTCTTTGGAAAGATTTGATGAGATCAGGAGGAAAGACAGACCAAAACGAAAGAAAGAAAAAAGATTCAATAAAGGCTTATGATAGCTGATGCCACCACGAATGCCCCCGTGTATCTTTCCGAGTGGCTTATGGGAAAAGCACAACACCCCCAGGCCTCTTCTATCTGCCATTTATAATTTTTAGAGCTCATCATCACATGCAATCCATCTTTATTTCGCCCTGCAGCTGTTCTGTTGTGTCTAATGCCTTGTGCAACTGGGGTATAAATATGCTGGCTTCATTGCTGATGTTTATTCTGACTGCTCTGTGTGTTTGTGGCAGAGGAGACAAATCTTCATTAGAACAGGAGCCATCGCACCGTAACCAGACCGGCCCCATCATGTGTTGGCTTATTTGCTTTTACTCGAGAATGCATGACAGGAAATGAGTTTGTACATAGAGATTTGAGGGAAAGATGAGCACAATCCCCAACGACACAAACAGATGCCAACCCATGCACACACACCGAAGCCTCATCTTACATTATCCACTGTCAGCATGCAATGTTTATTTGACTATTAATCTGAGGTAGCCAGCTGAGCCTGAAGGATCTTGTGCGTACATGGTGATAAAGCATGCCTAGTTGTTACGAGGAAGACTTACACATCCAGAACTTGAAATTTTGTCTCCACAATCCGTCTTATGATTTTGCAGTAGGACAAGGGGCTCATTGGGGCCCTTTCAGCCCACTTACAGACTACACCCACCCCTCTGCAATTCAAAGGGACGAAATGTGCACGACATTCAAAGCTTGTGCAGACGGACTATTGAAGCCCACGCTTTCAACCAGGTTGTTCCACACTTAACAAATCCCGCCGTAATGATTTCTCCTGGTTTTTACCATCGTGTAAAGGCCCCTAATGGGCATCCTTTTCAAAAACGCTTCTGTGCTATCAAATGTAATTTACACGTTCCAGAAACGTCAGCAGATGGATGGAGACGAAAGCAATTACCATCTGCTTTTTGATGTCAGCACCATTTGGATTTTTATGCATTTTCACTTTCATCATGTTCAGGTGCTGCGCCTCCAGATGCATTGGGACTTTGTTTTAAAAAGGTTTGGCAAATTAAACACATTTCAATCTTAATCTTGTGACCATCTCATCTGATTTCTAGAATGCAAGAGTCAAGACACTAGCTTTTAATGAGGTAAAACTGTGAATTTTCAGATGCTTTTAATGTAATTCTATATGTATTTGATCAATAACACTTTATTTTGATAGTCCACTTTAAGCATTCTATGAACTAGAAGTGACTTTCAAACTGAAGTAACTGTACATATCAACTCGCAGTCATTAACGTATTAGTGACTTTCACTATTTTAATGGTCCCCTACAGACATTCAGCTGACTTTATGTAACTGTTCCAAGTATCTCAACTTATTTTACTAACCCTAGCCTAACAGTCTACTTATACTGTAAACAGAGTTAGTTGACATGTAGTTACTTATAGTTAGTAGATTATCAAAAGTATCCTATTGAAGTGTAATTGTAATGGCATCATGAAAATGGCAAGAGAGTGCATACTGTCCTCCTTCACACACTTTCTGCTTGTCCATAGAAACATATGTCTATTCTTACAAACACGAATCTTGAAATGTCATCTTTCCACATAAGCACAAAGGAAGAACAAGATTGTGATGATTTTTGCATAATTCTACTTTTTTGCCTTCATGAAAATGGCAAGAGAGTACAGTGTCCTCCTTCACACACTTTCTGCTTGTCCATAGAAACATATGTCTTTCAGCATCTTGAAATGCCATCTTTCCACACATGCACACAGTTAAAACTCTCTTGGTTAATCACAGAATGAGCATTCTAATAGAATCTGATCTGTCATGGTGGCAGTGACCCAACTATAGACCCTCACCTTCTCTAAAATGAATGAGCTCTTACAGACCAATTCATTTAACACTGACCCCAAATTCAATATGAATAATTTATTCATCAATCGGGAAAGATCTCTGGCAGAATTCCAAGGTGTAGGGAGTACTGAACATGTGCCAGTTCTCAGGTGCTACACTGAAACATGTAAGAAAGTTGTTCTAACGACTTTAATAACAATAAAAACATTTTTATCATTGAATTATGATTGACTGGTATAAAGCTATTGAATGACTTCCGTAAACTTGTAATATAGAGCACAAGCCTTATGGACCACATTTATGGTGCTTTTTTTTTTTTTTTTTGGATGGATGGAAGGATGGATGACCATCATTAAGATTAATCAAAATAATGTATTATATATTCCACAGGGGTTGGGGAAATTTAACTTTACTATTGCATTACTTCAGAGGAAGCTGTTTGGACCACATTTATAGAGTTAATTTTTCGCTATGAACTCATTGTAAGGAGATTACAAGCATAAAGATTCTTCAAAATAATGTTTGTGTTTTCTATTCCACAAAAGAGTAAGTCATACAGGCTCAGAAACGACTTGAGTAATAAATGACATAATTATTTAATTCAGCTCAGAAACACAAACAGTTTACAGCATTTATTCATTTTACAAAGTACAATTGTACTTTGACAGAAAGTGTAATCACATGAAAGTTTTCAGAATGCAAAATCAACCTCAAACAGCTCAAACCATAGTTATATCCTGAAATGCGTTCTCCTTAAAAATGAAAATAATATATCCTGACTGTGAGCTATAATAGCTCAAGCTTTCAAATCACAGATCTGCTGATTAATTGTTGATCCTCTCCACACTTCTGCTGCATTGTCCAATCAGTGATTGCACAGCAGATAATTAAGAGCGTCAATCAGGCCCTGCACCTTGGAGCTGAATGCCGTGTGCAGATTAGCGAGGGCCATGAGTGATTGGCGGGAAACATCTAAGGCCAGAAGCACAACTCCGTCCCCCACGGGGAAGGACACGGGCATAAATCTTCCCTGTCAATCACATAAAGATCTTCCTTGCAAACACATCCAGGTCAAGGTTGGATGAGTGATTTAAGAGAGATGAATAAAGAAGTGCTGGGTGGCAGTAAATAAAAATAGATGACAGGATGATGTGCATACAGTTTGAAAAAAATAAATAAATAAATAACAAGGGTCTGGATCAGTAGAGTACGAGGGGTTAAGTTTATAATCTATGAATATGACGTTTAGATTGATGAGACATTTCATTCCATGGCTGGAACTTGCTTGTGATGTATTGTTTTATCTAAGGAATAAAACACATGTTTATGTTTTCACTGTATGCATACATACATAAACCTGGTGAAAAGAAAATAATTTATTTTTCCAAAATGTATTAGCAAAACCATGTTATTTAATAAGAAAAAAGCAATATTACTATAAAAACATTAATATTTTATTCAAGTTTTCTAACTACATTAAATGTGTCTAGCAGGAATAATAATAAAAAGCCATTTTAATATATATATATATATATATATATATATATATATATATATATATATATATATATATATATATATATATATATATATATATATATATATATATATATATATATATACACACCCATGGTATTACCACAGTACAGCCAAAGTACTATAATTAGTAATAGCTCTGTAGGTTGCATATATTCATTCCTTTCAGGCCAGTAATCATAGTGCAAAGTAGTATTTTTTTATTATGCCTGAGGTGAGAGGTTTATTTACATGTAGCAACTGAGGCACTGGTCACTAGAAGTGGTTTTTACAGGTCAAAGCCATTAACTCGTCCACGAGGCTTTTTAAGCTTTAAGTGACTGGTATTAGCAATGCAGGCAGGATGATGCTCGGATGAACACAGGATTCAGTGGCTACAGCGAGGGAGATGCAGGGCGCTGATTGATCTGGCCATCAGCTCCGGCCCAATAGGCAGAATTCAATTAAGCATCATTTGGCTCAGACACCATTTGTGTTTGCATTCGCCTGGGTCCCCAGGTCTGGATTAGCCGAGCTCCAGCAGGGCTGTCCCTGTTATTACGCCTTCAAATAACACTGAGTCTGAGCCAGCAGGTACATACTGAAACCGTGTCTGCCGCTGGTCTAATTTGTCTATCTGTCTTCCGTGATGGGCTTTTCATCTTTGAGCCAAAGGACACAAAGCTGACAAATGCAGTGTGAATGGCGATTTCTAATTTCAGACAGGTTTAGTGTGACAGCACAGAGAGAAAACACAATTATGGTGAGATTTATTCATTTCTAGCCTTCCCTAATTAGTCTAAGGGCAATACGGCATACTGTCCCGGCAGTACACAGCAAGGATTATGAAATGCTCTTTTCTTGCCATTGGCTAAATGAAGGCTTCCAGTTCAACATGTGCCCATGGGCGCAGATGGATAGAGGAGGAAGCTTAATCATGCCGTGCAACCATATCAGTGACAGAGAGCACGAGGCCAGTGTTGGGCAGTCAGCCCCTGCTGGTGGACACAATACCTACACCTTTACACAGGCAAAAATGTCTAGTGATTGCCACTCAAATATCTAGTTCTGTTTAAAAATGCCTATTATTTTTTCATGAAACTCTAGATGCCCCAGGCTGATTGGTTATTAATATAACTGATAATATTCACCTTGTTAAACAACTTGGCACAAGCTGATTGGTTTGTGTTGTATACTCAGCCAATGAGGTTGTTTCTTACATTTAAATGGCTGGTTAGCATCCATTTGAGCATGTTGTAGAGCGCTCTCAAAGTTCATCTGAAACCCTTCACCTTTCCCAGCTTCACTTGTATAGACCTGCTATGGGTTATTTTATATGGTATTTGTGGAGCAGCAGTATGTCTTTAATACTTACAACATTGTATCACTGTATGCATTGGCAGTAGCAAGTTCCTGTACTTGCAGCAACAATAGTCTACAACTACAGCAATAACCAACAGCAGCAGAGTAGCAGATCTACTCCGCCAAGACCAAATACATTAACATCGTCATGTCCACTACTATGCTGAAATCTTCTGAGATATGTCATGATGGAAATATATATGCAAGCATTGAACAATGAGCCAGTTCATTTTAGTGAATCAGCAACATACTGCGTAACCAGTGTAGTCAGATTCCTGAACTAATTACTTAAGTCATTTATTTTTAGTGTTTTTAAAGTGAAACAAAATTAACAATGCTATCACTGTAATTCTGTACCTGAATTAATGACTCTTATAAAAACATATACTGTACTTGTTAGTGAATCAAAAATATGCAGTGCAACCAGGGTAGTCTGATTGTCAAACAAATTACTTTAATGTCCCAGTTCTTTTTAATTATTAAAAATGTACATTGCAACCTTGTAATCCAATTCCTGCATGAATAACTGTTATAAACTGGTTAATTTTCATAAAACCACAAACATACAGTGTGACTACTGCAAAACTGATTCCTAAACAAATGACTTTCATCTGCACTTCTTTTTAGAGAATAAAAAATGTCCAGTGCAACCACTGCAATTTGATTCATGAACAAATGGCAATTTTCAGCATGGTCTTTTTACTCAGTCGAAAACATACAATGCAATGGATTTCTTTCAATGAGCCAGCTGTTTTACGTGAATCAAAGACATACTGCATAGCTAGCAATGTGCAACCAGTTACTGATTAAATGAATCTTGAAACAGATGCAACTTATTAATAAAAGTGAAATACAGATACACATTATACTTTTTGTCAATTAAATATACTGTTTTTTTGGTATTATTTAGTATATGCACCAGTTATTGGATTGCATTTACCGTATGTCAAAAAAATGATTGTTAAAAGTCATTCAAAAGTTTGTGTAAACAACTTTTGCAAGAACTTTCTCAATTTTACTGCAACAGAATTTTATGCATTTGTTGCGGAATGCTCATTCATTATAACTGTTAACAAAACAGTTTGGGAATGGGAATAGTTGGATTCCTATCCCTAATTAGACTTTCTTAATGGAGACAAACATCTGTGGTTGCAACATTAGCCTAAGACACTCACTGAATCAGTACTCCACCGACACATCCTCTAAACGCACACACACTTCCTGGTTAGAAGGAAATGGGAATATGGGAATGGATGGGGGGAAGTAATATTCTCTGATTAGGAGTGTGTGTGTGTGTGTTCCCAGCCGAGGTGTAGTAGAGGCACTGATTAGTCTCTTCGAGTGGCTATGCCATACTGCCCTGAGAGTCATTTTTGTCATGATTCACAGAGGGTGAGTTTTGAGAGTGTTAGGCCGTCGCATCTCTGTTATTGCCAGATGAAATAGAGCAGGGGTTTGTGGACTGCCAGCGCTGTTGGAGGGTAAACAAATTACCACGGAGTGAGATGAAAACATTACAGAGCCCATAATGATCCCTGGCTCATCAGTTTGAGTCTGTCTATTCCCCTCACTTAAACGAGCATACCCATAATCCAATCTGTCCAAAGGGACTGCTGAACCTTGTCAAGGTGTGAAGAACAAGTGCAAACAGAAGAGGGAGAGAGAGAATGAGGGAGGAGGCTACTGGGATTGGCTAAACACATTTACTCTATAGTCTGGGAAAACACCCATTGGATAACAGATGTGATCTGGGAGGTTTGTTCTGATTGAGCTGTTTAGATTTAAATATTGATTTGTAAATATGAATATCTGGCCTCGGGTATGAGAACTGAATGTTGTTGTAAAGCTGAAGTATATAATTTCTGCTAAATAAATAAAGAGACAAAAATCAGGAGAGTGATATAAGAGACAAGAAAAAGAAGTGGCAGTCAATAAAAAAAAAACATGACAGGATGATGTGCGTAGTTTGAGAATAACGAGAAATAAGGAGACTCTGGATCACTAGAGTAAGAGGGGTTAAATCTATAAGCTATGAATATAACGTTTAGATTGATGAGACATTTGTCTCCACGTCTTAAAACTTGCTTGTTGGCTTATGTATTGTCTTTTTTAAGGCAGAGCATACAATTTTACTTGACACCACAATAAAGAAACAAGTAAGTATCATAAGTATAATAATCGTTGTAATTATCCAATTAACATAGATATTTAATGTTATAAATAATTATTTCAAACAGCAGTTTTGTATCTGAACTAACCTGCGAGGTAACAACACCCCTGTTGTGGCCTCATCTCTTTCCATGCCATCTGTTCTTCATCATCATTATAAAAATCTTGATACATTGACTCAGATAATGTTAGTTTGGTGGGTAAAGGATTATGGCAGTTGGATATTCTCTATATTTTTTTTTTTTTTTTTTTTTTTAACTTTATATTACCAATATAACAGGAGGCAGGAATACTAATTAACTCCCTGCTGGGGAATAACATAATGGACCTTGCCGCTATTTTCTTAAAGGGATAGCAGCCTTTATGGCCCTATGATGTAAATGGGTGGCAATCCATTCAGAAGTGTTAAATTAGTGAAAGTAGAGAAAGGTTAAATGCTATTAATATAAATTTTCCAAATCTGATTCAAACTGTCAGTTTTTATAACTAAAAATCTATAACTACATACATTTTCCTCAACAAATATGTTACAAATATCATACAAATGTTGTCAGTAAGTAAACAAAATACATTCTAAAAAGACAAAACAATTCTGATGTTATTGGATTTTGGACAGACTTAAAAAAAAATAAAAAAAATAAAAAGCTATTGCATAATTTTGCATAATATTGTAGGACTTACTTTGCATTCAAGAAAGTAATGATATTCAAACAACACAACATTAAATAGTTCATCACTATTTAGTATCACTATAGTTTCATTACGAATAGATCAATATAGCATTATATATCATAAATGCATAGCAGATGATTTGTTAATTCTCCTACAGAAACACCTACAGTCCATTCACTGACACATATTCCTCACACAACTCTCAATGTAGCAGGCTTTACTCTGGTTTGCTGACTTCGCACAGCTCTAGGACATCTGGTAATACAAGACTACCACCATCCAAACCAAAGTGACCTCCATAAAGAGCTTGAAGACATTCCCAACCACGCATAGTCTGACTCAGATGTAGCCTGGGAGGACAAGGATGGAATTTGATGCAACTTGTGAAAAATAGGGCACTCCTGTCCAGACACCCCATTCACTCAGAACTTGTTAACCTGAATGGTGTAGTTGTACCTAAAAGTGAAGAAATTCAGGTTTAAGAGCATTCAGGTTGAACATGGTACGTGGTTTTTAACTGTGTCTGTACGCAGCTGGAGGGAGGAGAGACCCTCAAGGCACTGCCTGCAGGAGTTACAGATCCTGGACACATGCCTGGAATATCAACATGCTACACCTGACCATCTTACTTCATTTTCAAAAGATTGCATTCCACTGGCATTATGACTATGTCAGTGTTAGGGAATGACAGCCATGTTTATTTATAGGTATGAGCTTCAAAATGTCCAGTTCATGCAGCAGTATTCAACAGAGGCTTGACAACTTTCTGTATAAACGTGCAACAAATTTTTATTTTTATTTTTTATTGTAATTTTACAGTTGGTAAATCTGATCTGAATAGATATAAAAATCTATAGTGGTATTACTAATTAGATTACTGTGGCTGTACTGTGGTAATACCATGGTAACGTATTCACAGTTAATGGCATTTAATAATAATTTATGGTATTTAAACAAATATAATGGCAACAAATGTGGTTATTAGCTAAAACTAAAATAAACAATTGTGCCATATATATATATATATATATATATATATATATATATATATATATATATATATATATATATACATATATATATATATATTAGTTTGGACTGTGTTGTTAATTGTAACTTTTTACTTTTTTCTAACCTTCATTGTAACCTTTTTTTTATTATTATTATACTAATGAGTAATAGTAATAGGGCTTCCATACCATTCACACTTAATACAACATTTATAAAGAGGGTTAGTGTTACTTCTGCCTATACTGGTACATTAGCATTAATCATTCATAAACAACAAGATGTCTGCATTCACCCTGACCGGACACGGCTTGTTATTGTTCGATTGTCTTTCCATGCCCAGCTTTGCTTTCTTGATCACGGGGTGTTATAAAGCAGTAGTGCTGTATGAGGGAGAGTGCAGGAATCTGTTGCCTCCACATCAGTGGTCTCCACGCATGGCTGCCTGTCTCCAGCTCCGAGAAGATGAGGGGGAGAAGAAGGAAGGGTCTGCTCGTGGCCGGCTGCCTGAGCATCCAAGCAGAACGCTGCCAGATGTGACAGAAGCATCGCTGAGCTCAAAACGTGCACAAATGCCTCCACCAGAGGGGGCGAACTTAAGCCCCCAGTTCAATCCTAGCTATTCTTTACCCATTTCTCTACATCCCACTCTTGACTGACCTACATCTGTTTTCCCGTCGCTTGAAGTGGTTTGGAGGAAATGAAACAGGCCAGTGTTTTAGTGTCCGAGTGGACGCACCAGGTGGTGCAGTGCTGCTAATAGATCACTGGGATATGTTAACCTCTCTGACCAGACCTTTATTTCTTTTTAGTGACCACACTGATAGTAGTGGTAGTAGTAGTAGAGTTCATTGTGTCACTTGTCCCTTTTTAACTTTTAAAATAGTGAGTAAACCCGTCCTGTTTTTTTGTTAGTCAAGTTGTGGTTAACTAAAAGCCAGTGAATTTAAAATATTAATAATGAAGAAGAAAAATACAAAATAATTAAATAATAACGTTGAAAGGAATTGAACACAGACTGCTATAGGGTTTTCCCCGTCCAACCCCCAGCCAGGGTGAAGATTTTCCAAAACTTTGGTTGCAGTGTTATTGTGTAGACAGCGGAATTGCAGATTTTGGCTTGTGACGTCGGAGCATGAGCTGTCATCTCTGTCTACTGGCAACATTGTCAGGCTTCTGATTGGCCAACATGTTTTTGCGGTTGAGATTATATTGCCACCCATTGGCTTGGCAGGCATTTGGCCGTGTTTCATAGCATTCTTTTGTGTTCTCATGTGGACGGAAATGTTCTTAAAAACGGAAGAATACCTGTGTACGTGTGGACATGGCCTGAGCACATAGGGGATGAAAACACAACTGAATGTTCAATGGTGTGACAAAATGGAAGTTACTGCAATGTCATTTAGGGATTGCAACATTATAATAGTATTAAATACATTTTATTGCCATCCACTTTGAATATTACCAAATAGTATAACAGCATGCTCAAGTTACAACTAAATATCAACATCAACAAATTAATTTGAACACTGTGCCATATACAGTTTTGGTGAGGAAACACCTTGTCAATGTGTCTTCCAATAAATCATTCACCTTCACTAAAATACTGTAGGAACATGTTTGTTATTGTGAGTGTGGAATAAAGACCAAAACTAAAAACTTACAGCAAAGTTCAGAGGTCATGAGATACATGAAAAACAAGCCCTCCATTTCTACACTATTATTCTAATTAGCCTTTAGCCATATTAAAAATAATTAACATTCATCATCATAATTAGAAATGTGTTGGAATCCAAGTCCAAAGAGGGTCAGTCTTCTCCTGATCAAACTAATGGTGGTGGGTATTATAGGGACGTCTTGGGTTAACAAGCGCACTGAGTGAAAAAACAGCGGAGGGGTCAATTAATTACTTGTCTTTGTGCGTATCGCCTTTAAAAATAGTTGGTTATGTTTTAAGTGGAAGTAAACAGCTGAGAGAGAAATCAGATGCATATTATTATACCGAATGAATTTTCTCTTAAAGTGACTGCGCCTAATTTACAAGCTGCTGTCAGTGTCTTAAAGGGGGGGTGAAATGCTCGTTTTCACTCAATATCCTGTTAATCTTGAGTACCTATAGAGTAGAACTGTGTCCTTCATAACTCCAAAAAGTATTTAGTTTTATTATATTCATAAGAGAAAGGTAGTCTGTACCGATTTTTCCCGGAAAAACACGAGCGCCTGGAGGCGTGACGTGTGGGCGGAGCTAAAGAATCACGAGCGCCAGTTGCGTTGAGAGCATGTGGAAGCTGTGACAGCTGTGAAGGCTGAAACTGAACGAGAACAGCAGCAGCAAGGACTCGCTCCGAGCGGGGCTCAAACCCGGGTCTCCGATGGGAGGCGGACGCACTAACAAGGAGGCAGAGATATTTGAAGCAGTTTTACTCACCGCCTGCGGTTCCAACACACGATCGTGATCCTTTTTCGTTGGGATTGCATCATCCTTAAGAAATAAACGATACGCAAATCCGTCGTCAAACTGGGCTTTGTTTGTAAAACAAGCATTTTAGAAATGCAGGGAACAAACACAAACACTTGCATAACTCCGTTGATGCTCTGTAAAAATAAACTCCATCCACTGGTCCCTTAATGCTGTTTTTTCTTTGGTAATCTGTGCAGGGTTGTCTTGCCCTGGCAACCAAAAACACACTCCTTTTGTGACATTTCGCGAAGCTCTCGCTCTGAATCTGATGAGTGATTGTCTGTGCACAGCCTCTCTCTGCTCTGCTATACGGGAGCGCGCGCTCTTACTGCAAACGTGCCCTCAGGACCCATATAAGGAAATTCCGCTCCATCTAACGTCACACAGAGCCGTACTCGAAAAAAACTTTCCGAAACTTGTGACAAACCGGAAGGAGTATTTTTGGAACAGAAATACTCCTTCAAACGTACAACTTAATTTTTGAAACTTTGTCCATGTTTAGCATGGGAATCCAACTCTTTAACAGTGTAAAAAACTCAGTATGAATGAAATAGCATTTCACCCCCCCTTTAATGTTAATCCAATATTTTAAATGGGAGAAACTCATTTACTACTCTTTACTGAATTACTTTGTAGTTTTAACAAGAATTAATATGAAATAATATTTAATTTATACAGTGAAGACTATGCAATGCTATTTAAATTTGATTATTCAGTTTCTCTACCTGGAAACCTACCACCTTGAAAAATTTGAACATTGTTTATTTGTGCTATCTACACAATTTCAAACAGGGCCCACAGGTCCAACCTGCACCGAGGCCCTGCAAACCCCAGCTACGGCCCTGCAGCAAACACACACAAAAACGCTCATACAAATAAACCAGCTCAAAGTGCAGGAAACGACAGAATGAGAAACACTGCAGTGTCCAGGCAAGCCTGCTAGCCTTCAAAGATGAACAGCCCAATATATTTATAAGAATTCATAGTACATCTTTGCAGTTGTTGATTTAATAATAGCTTGTTGGAACAGGATTTCACCAGGGAGAATTTGTATAAATCAATCCGTGGACTCGTGTTTAGCTTTTAACAAGCCATTCATCACATTTTACTGGAGGCAGGACAGAGGTATGACTGATTTGTTTACTAATCCATGGAATTTGCAGCGTTAAACACATCCTACTGGATTCTGGCAATTAATTATTTACTGCCTCTGTGTGTTATTTAGCATTAATCTAGAAATTGTCATATTTTATAAGTATCAGTACTCACTCTGCAGAGAGACGTGGCTATTGCTGACTAAACACAGAACTACTGCCCAACTGTTTTCAAATAAAGATAATTACTACACACTGACCCTAACTCCAAGATGACATTTTTTTATATATATATATAATTGACTTGTCAGTGGGATATCTGAATAAATCAGCCTCAACCCTTTATAATTATTCTGAATTAGCTTCACGTTTCTTTGGATGCATTCACATGCGGCATGTTCTTGTGTTCATAAACTGCTTGACGGAGCGGAACAGAAAATGTTCTCAAGGTGTAATTTTAAAAGATGAACTATTTTTTAATTGAACTGCTATCAAGCTGCGATGCACTAAATAAATAAATAAAATGGCCAGTTATGTCTATATGGTGTGCGTGTGTACATAAGGTAATTAACATATTTGAAACAAATAAATTTGGTAAATATAATAATCTTTAACCTATTGATGGTAACACTTTAGAATAGGGTTCCATTAGTTAATGTTAGTTAATTATTATTGTATTTATTAATCTTTGTTAATGTTAGTTGATGAAAATAGTTATCCATTGTTAGTTCATGCTAATTCACAGTGCATTAACTAATGTTAACAAACACAACATTTGATTTGAATAATGCATTAGTAAATGTTTAAATTAACAGATTAATAAATGCTGTAGAAGGATTGTTTTTGCTTAGTTCATGTTAACTAAAGCAGTTAACTAACATTAACTAAGGAACCTTGTTGTAAAGTGTTACCTGCAAAGAAAATGCAGTACTATTTTTCTTCTAATTCATTTCTTAGGGTTGAGAATTAAAAAAATAAATAAAATAAAAAAATAAAAAAAATTATATATATATATATATATATATATATATATATATATATATATATATATATATATATATATATATATATATATATATAAATTATCATTACCATATATTCACTAAACTCTAACCTCACTTCTATTACACTTTAGTTGAGAGAAAAAAAAAAAAAAACCTTTTATGAACCACTTTACCATCTGAACAGACTACAACGGTAACACTGAGTTATTATGATATTTTATACTGTTGTTGCCAATATCATAGTACTTTTTCAAATATCTTTTGAATATGCTAATTACAGTACAAGCCTAAGTATCTCCCAAAGGCTGTTTTGCTTATTTCTGCAAACATTTTTTTTTTTTTTTGTAAAGTATAACTAAGTTAGAAATACGCACACATGCGGCGCATCAAGAAACTGAGAGGGTGGTGTGTGTTCCACATAAATGAGTATTGATTAAACAGTGCGCTGAAATTTAGAGTGGAATGAGCAATATGAGCCATCTTCTCCAATTCTAGATAGGCACACATCAGGGACAGCTGCAGAGTTCAGCATGACTGCCAGTGTGACTCCCATTATACAGTACTGCCAGCAAGAAACTCGTCATCTCTCCACTGAGACAGCTCATTGCAGTATTGATAGCCGATGTCAACCATTGTATTTTTGAGCATGCATGCTTGTGACTGCACATGCAATATGTACCACTGGAGTCTGAAATACAAGACATTTGTCGTCTAACTACTGTAGATTCCCTTTGGAGACAGAAATCTTTGGGGCCAGCTGTCAATGCTAACCAGTCAAAACTGGACCCCCCGAGTGACGTGTATCTTTGCGCTGGTATCTTTGTACCTGTCTGCGGACAGATACAGGAATACTGATGATTCTGAAGGCTGTCGTTTTTGCACTCTATTTTTTTCCCTCTCCTTCTCTTTCTATGTTCTCGTATCTGTGACACCTTTCTTTAAGAGGGTTTCAAGAGGTTATTGCTGACAGCCTTTCCGGGCCACTCATCTCTAATGGAGTTCAACTTCATTTGCTTTAGGTATTTTTCTGTGTGAAAGATGCAGTGTTGACAGGCTGAAGAGAGGCCCTTGGTGCACTTCAACATTGCGCGCTAATCACACTTGAGTACTTGAGAGTTGTTCATTGAATAAATTCTTTAAATTAGATTGTGTAACATTAAACCACTTCTTAATGGATGTCTGTGGAGCTCTAAAGTGGAATGTTAGTTAAGACATCCAAGTTTAAGTCTCTTTTTCTGTCTCTTTTGTTTCAGGAGTGAATGCCATGTTCGCGCAGCAGCCTCAAGACTTGGTAGTTGTGGCTGGTCAGCCGGTCACGCTCCCCTGCTCTATCCCTGGTTACCATGGGGTTGTGCTCTGGATCAAAGATGGCCTCGCTTTGGGTGTTGGAAGAGAACTTATAGGTAACAGTCATAAACAGTGAAAACATCACCAATTTGGGTTTTGATTTTGATACTGTTTTCCCATTGAAGCTTCCTAACTAGTTTAATATTGGCAAGATTGAAAAGGACATCCTGCTAGATTTGCTTAACCATTTTGGATAGTCAAGACCATATTGGTTGTACAACATGGCAAGACAGACTGCAGCAGTCAACCATCTTAAACACCTTAACAAGAAAGACCATGCTAGTCATCCAATTTAACTAACTTAACAAGATCAAGTTGATAGATTTGCTTAACAATTTTCTCTAGACAAACCATGCTGGTTGACTAACTCCACCATTTTCACAAAAATTACCATTCTGGTCATCTAGCTTTACAATATTACAAGTGAGACTGTACTGGTCAGTCATCTTAACTAGCTTCACAAGAACAGAGGATCAGAGGAAAGACTGTGCTGGTTGAATAGCTTTAACAACTTTAAAGAAAGACCATGCTAGTCAAACAACTTAATTAGCTTAACAAGATAGACAGTGTTGACTGACAATCCTAACCATGCTTCACCATCTTCACAAGAGATATGGCCATCCAAAACAGTGAAGCGTCAATTGCTAGACTAACACTAACCTGCATAAACCAACCAAAATGGGCATGGACATTCATACTTATCTAAACTGGTCATTTGACCAAAGAAATTGGCGGATTAGATAAAAAATGTAAACAATTACTCTAATGACTCTGTGAAAGTCAAAAGTGCCCACAGCTCCAGCAAATTTGATTGAATTTTACACTTCAACTAGCAGCCAGTCTTCATCTGCCTCTCAAATAACCCAATTGGTTTTAAACAAAGCTTTTGCTAATTGAGGCTGACTTTGGTACACAAGTTTAAGCTGGAGGGTGTGATTGTGATTTAAAAACTGTCCAATTGGTGTCAGGCGTAAAAGGACAAGAGCAACTAAAATATAACCTCTTAAGTACTTTTAACCGTTAATAGCTTGTCAAGTGTGTGGCTCTTCCCCACTTGCAAAGTGCTGCTTGTTTGGCAAAGTTGATTGCTTAATTCATGCTAACAAACATTTGATTCACATTCTGTCTGCCTACAGACTTAGAACATCACAAACTTCATATTCATATCCAGGTTGGTCGGAAACAGTTGGTCCCCCTTTATGACATTTACATTGGACTTCCTGGATTACAGCACACAAAATCCTTGCGAGGAAAGAGCAGGTGTAAGCATCATTTTGAAAAGTGAAGATTAACATAAGTCTCAAAGCTGCTACAGCACAATTCCCTAGACTTGATGAGCAGCATAAAGGGTAAATCAACATTTTACTCAATTTTCCTATCACAGATGTAGCTTTGCTTCACATCCTGGGATATTTCCAGTGAAAAGCATGATATAAAGCCCAACTGGCCTCTTTAAAAACAGTTGCTGGGCTTATCCTTAAAATTAAATATGTATTCCACTGGAGAGCACAGGTCTATTTGCCTCTGACCTTCAGTGGCTGCTGCTCTGTGCCATTTTGGCACTGATAGTGGCCTTTAATTAGACCCCAATAGGCAACTGAGCCCAGATAAATCCATTCCGCTCCCAAGTTTGTCATTATCAGACTCCTGGGAGCCAAGCCCTGGCAGTGTAAACACTTGGAGAAGAGCTTTAAAAGTGGTCAAAAAGAAGAGAAGAGAGGGTGAATTGAATCCGGGTGTGGGGGTTGGGAGGTGAGAAGAGGTTCTGTGCTTGCGGGACTCGCGATTATGAGAAGAGAGACAGAGAGCGGCACTTAACGGCACATCAGCTGCAGTTTAACAGTCACGGCTGGGAGCCGAGGGCCGACCCAATCCGAGGCGAGCCAGCCCCATCTAAGTCTTTATGCGGATCAATGGTGGACCAGCGCTCAGAGGGCCATGAAGAATTTCAATGAAGTTCTGCGATCTCTTTTTATGGCATGTAATTTTTTTTTTAGAGTTGCAGAGAGCCCGTGCTTTAGACAAAAGAGCACTTTAAAAGCAAGATTCTGGTACAAGGGCGGAGGTGCACTGCTTTGACATGAATGATACTTAACAGAAAAAAAAAAAAAAACTCTGCACAGCTGCTCCTTTTATCAGTCTTGCCTGCGTCAACAAGTATCACTGCATCCAATAAAGAAAATTGACACATCTACGACTACGTACTCCAAGCTAGCAGCTGCACACATAAAAAAGAAAAAAAAGAAAAAAAAGAAAAAAAAGAAAAAAGGGGTGAGTACAACAGCTTATACAAACCCTACACATTTCAATATCAGCCGGCTCAGCTATTCATGGATGACGCTTGTCTCATGAAGTGTGGATTCAGTTCAGGAGAACATTGATTAAAATGAGAAATCACAAACAAAATGTTTAATAAATCAGCAGACAAAAGAATCCGATTCGTATCGGTCCCCACATTCTACGAGGAGGTCCTTTTTCTCCTAGTTCTAATTAAAGACAAGTACCAGTACCAATTATCAGTACCAGTTTTGATGCAATAAAAAATAAGCTAAATACAAATATTACAAAGATACGCTATAAGTGCTAAAATAAAATAATAAAATATTGGCAAACATCATAAAGTAAAAAATAAAAATAAAAATAAAAAATAAAAAATTGATTTACCAAACCTGTACCACTAAAATCCCTTAAAATTCCCTTAGGAGGTCACATGGCGGTGTGGGAGCCCCTGCCAAGTGTACTTCATGGGGTCCTGCCCTGAGCAGGCTCTGGTCTAGTCTTCCTAGCAGATGATGTGGGTCTGAGGACGGTTGTTTTTAGGAGACTTCAGCTACGAGAGTCCTGATGCTGCGGCTCAGGACCTCGGAGGGCAGGCCCCTCTGGGGAAGAGCGGTGTACACCGCATTACACGGTGCCCGTCTCTCCTCAGTGCCCTCAGGAGATCGATCTGCCAACCCTGCCGGTGTTCCAGGGCGCAGCGGTCTCCAGCAAGCGCTTCTCTCAGTTACCGCCCGGAAACGTAGCGGTGCTAAGAGGCTCGCAACCTCCTGGGAGGTTTCCAGAGCAGCTAGTTCGGCCGTCTCCTGCCAGTATGCCGATTCAGGGCATCGAGCTGATGCAACCAGAGATCAGTCTTGAGAGGCTGATTCCCTTAGTAGACCATATTGCAGCGTGAAAACTACTGCCAAATGTGTCTCAGTGGGTCCTGCACACTGTAGTGAGAGGCCACAGAATCCAGTTCTGGTGGGCCCCAAGCAGGCTCTGGTAATGGAACAGAAGTAGACTCTCTCTGAGGAATGGAGACCATCGAGGTGGTCCCTCCTTGGGTTGCAGAGTCCGGGTCCTACAGCCGGTACTTCACTGTTCCGAGGAAGGATGAGGTGTTGTGTCCTTTTCTAGATCTGTGCTTTTTGAACATCTCAGTCAGGGGACTGAAGTTTAGCACGACCGCACAGGCCAAGTCTGAGGACTGGTGTGTCACGATCTATCAAAAGATGCACTTATCTCCTTCCTTCTTCATCGGAAGTTCCTGAGGTTTGCTTTGGGGGCAAAAGCCTACCAATAAGGATCTTCCTCTGGCCTTGCACTCTCACCCCACACTTTCCAGACTCAACCACATTGTTGATTGGTTGATATCAGCTGCATCTGAGCAGATGGCGGTTCGGCACCGAGGTGTCGTTCTCGCTCACATGAAAGAGCTGGGGTTAAGACTTAACGCCAAGAAAAGTGTGCTTTCTCCAGTTCAGAGAACCACTTATCTGGGCATGGTGTGGGATTCGACCACAATGCAGGCACGTATGTCACCTGCTCGGATCGAGTCGATCCTCACTGCAGTCGCGAGAGTGAGAGAAGGCTGGTCACTCACTGTCAAGCAGTCACGGAGATTGCTGGGTCTGATGGCAGCTGCGTCCAACGTGAATACTATTGGCCTGCTGTACATGAGACCCCTACAGTGGTGGCTCAAGACCAAGGGGTTCTCCCTGAGGGGAAACCCACTTCGCATGCTCAAGGTCACACGGCGCTGCGTACGTGCCTTAGATATGTGGAGGAAGCCTTGGTTCTTGTCCCAGGGCCCGGTGCTGGGAGCTCCTTGTCACCGCGGTATGCTAGCGACGGACGCATCCCTCACCGGCTGGGGTGCGGACATGAGTGGCCACCCTGCCCGTGGTCTGTGGAGTGGTCGCCATCTGAAATGGCACATCAACTGCCTGGAGATGCTGGCCGTGCTTTGTGCACTTTGTTATTTTCTCCCAGACCGAAGAGGTCACCATGTGTTGGTGCACACCATCAACACAGCGGTGGTCTCTTACATCAACCATCAAGGAGTTCTGCACTCACGCCGTTTATACAACTAGCGTACCAGATCCTTGTGTGGGCCCAGGACGAATTCCTCTCACTCAGAGCAGTTCACATTCCTGGGCATCTTAATATGGGAGCAGACATCCTGTTGAGGCAGGGGCCGAGGCCCGGGGAATGGCGGCTTCACACTGAGGTGATGAAGCAGAGTTGGAGATGTTGGCCAGACTCGGGTGGATCTGTTTGCGACTCGAGAGACATCGCACTGTCCCCTCTGGCTTCATCTGACTCATCCAGCTCCACTGGGGCTGGACGCCATGGTACAGACATGGCCGAGGCTTCATCTGTACATTTTTCCCCTGATTGCTCTGCTCTCAGCAGTTCTGGAGAGAGTGCGCCGGGACGGAGTCGAACTGCTGTTAGTAGCCCCGTTCTGGACTGGCCGGGTATAGTTCCTGGGCCTGATTTCTCTTTTTGACGGCACTCCATGGGAGGTTCCCGTCAGGAGAGATCTCCTCTCGCAGGCGGAGGGTGCGCCCCTGCATGGAGCTTAGAGGCTGTAGGTGTTGTCTCTGAGGAGGCACAACTCTTAGCTTCTGGTCTCTCAACCGAGGTTGTAAGACCGTTCTCCAATCCAGAGCTCCCTCAATGAGGAAACCGTATGCCTTGAAGTGGAAGCTTTTCACTTCTTGGTGCGGAGACCGCCAGCTCGTCCAGAAGAAGCTTAAGCTAAGCGGTGATCAGGATGTTGTCCTAAGTCTAGAGTCCTCTGATTCCTGCAGGCTCTCCGCAGGGTTGACCCACTCCACCTTGAAGGTCTACGTCGCGGCCATGGTGGCCTACCACGCCCCTGTCGGTGGCCAGTCAGTGAGCAGAAACCCTCTGGTTACATGTTTCCTCCATGGTGCGCTGAGGCTGAGGCCTCCGGCCAGAAGAAGCTTAAGCTAAGCGGTGATCAGGATGCTGTCCTAAGTCTCAAGTCCTCTGATCTCCCCTGTCCTGGGGGTCAAGACTCACTTCCTTCTAAAGTTTGGCATTGGACGGGTTTTCCCCAATTTCTGTCAGGCTCCTCTCCTTCTCTTGCTTTACCTGTGCTCTTCCACACTAGGCAGAGATTGGAAAGTCTGGCGGCGTGGGCATTCTCGTTCCCCAAACGTTCTCGACGCAGCTCGAGTTCCTGAAGAGGAACGTCTAAGATTACCTATGTAACCCTGGTTCCTCGAAGGAACGAGACGCTGCGTCGCAGTGCCACACTTCCGGCATCTCTGGCTGGTGCTTGCTTCATCCTTTGAGGCTGATATCCCGGCTTCGCCGCTCATGCTTTTATGTTTCCTGGTCTCTGACATCACCCGCCTATGACGCCTCGCCCTTCCTTTGGACTGATTATACATATTATTCAGAGACGTCACGCTGGACGCGTTCCCCAAACGTTCTCGACGCAGCGTCTCGTTCCTTCGAGGAACCAGGGTTACATACATAACCTTAGACGTTATCCTTGCTTTCTGGAATAGCACCCTGGTATGATAAAATATTTTTAAAATTGTATTGATTAGTATTGACTTGGAACATAAGTACCATACTCTACCATCCCTGCTTTCTACAAAAATATATCCAAATCTTAATACCCCTTGGTATTCTTTAGAAACAACCCAAATGGAAGAAAATTACAATTGTGTATGTCATTAACAGATTTTCTTTCAATAATTTCCGCGGTTCAAGCCATCAGCCGGATGCACTCGCTCACTCCCCGACCATTAATCACTGCGTCACATCTCCATTCATGGCCCTTTCCCCCTTCCATCGATCTGACATAAAGACTAATCCTTTCCTGTTCTGATGGATTCATTAACTCTAATGGGGCTATTTTATTTTGTTTGCTTTGCTTGACGTAGGTTGTCTTAGGGATTCATTGTGATCAATGACAGAATTATTTCATTTTTCTCTCTGACATCCTCTGCTGTGCATTTATTGGGTGAAGCATGCATGATTTATAAAATGATATATTAAACTAAGAGGTGTGCAGAGGAGAGATGAAATATGTATCATCCCGGACATCACTGATAGACACAATATTTGGGTTGCATTTGTATACAAGGGCCTGGCTCAGATAATGATACTGGTGGGTTGATGTAATCTCTAGATCACAGTTAATCTTTTTATTTTTTTATTTTTGTTTTTGTCATTTGACTGGAGTAGGCTTACACAAAGACTAGCTAGGGTTGCTCCTTCATTTTATTGCAAGACGTAAATCCCTAAAGTCAAAAATGTTTTTTTTTTTTCTTTTTTTTTTTTTTTTTTTGTGTGTGTGTGTGTGTCTGTGTGTGTAACTTGTAACACCCCTCTATTTATATATATGTGTGGAAAAGTAGTGCATTTCGCCAGAATGTGTGTCTTGTGGTTCCATTAGTAAGTCAATGTTAAGCCATATTGAAGAAGTTGATTTTGCACATTACTGTGAATTAATAGTGCTTGATAAATTAGTAATGTCATTAGAAGCCAGTGCATATATTCTGCATCTATCTGAGAAATAAGTCCTCAAGATTTGCAGCTAGGCATTAAGTGGCAATAGATGCCGCCTGTAACACACCCATCAATCTCTCATCAGGAATAAACACAGTATTGAACCAAGTCAGTGGCTATTCAAATGACTCAGCCTGCTTCTCTTGCTTTGATTGGCTGCCACAATAAACAGCACTTGATTTGGCTCTATGTTCACATTATAGACCTTAAATTTTACCCTGACAGTTGGCAGGGTTAATTATTTTGCTCAAAGGTTTCCCATTGAGTTTTCAGCAAGGTTTCGTCTGAGTTTCACAGACTGACATAAATAAAACAGCTGTAACATACTTACTTGCAGAGTACAGTTAACATGGACAGAATAACTAGGATATTTATATATGTAATTAATGCTTGAGTTCATACTGAAACTCTGATTGCAGACTTTGAAATCACAGTTTGAGAGGTTCTTAAACTCTGAAGTAGGCATATGAGATTATTTTGAGAACACTTATAAAAGCAAGTGACTTACTGTAAGTGAAAATCTCTCCATTTAATCTTTCTGACATATAGAATAAACAAGTGAAATATTAAATGGATAATTTGGGATTTTTTTTTTTTTCTTTTTCTGTTTGTTTATTCTCGAGCACGGAACGAAGAACAAAAAAATTCTACCTTCTCAAAAAAAAAGAAAAAAAAAAGGTCAAATGTAGGTAAATAATTGGCCAGTGTTAACATAAGATTTTCATTTTATATAACAGCCTTTCTTGTTTATTAATTAAATATCGCCATATTTTTGAAAGACCTTCAAAACAACTTTCCAAAGTAGTCCACTAAATGATGTGGGCACAGTCTGTTTTGATGGCTTATTAAATGTTTGTTTTTTGGGGTTATCCTGCCTCTTTTCTCTCTCCCACTCACTTAGAGAAATTAAAAGCTGTATGTGGGCAGATAAAACACATTGCACCATAATCGTCTGCTGCTCTCTCCTCAATAGGGAAAATGAGAGACACTTCATGGTCTATTAAAAGTAAATGGGATCCAATGAGGCAACAGGCAATAATTGGCATTTTCTGGCACAGTGATTTCAACAGCCAGGCTCAAGGACTTAAATGCCATTAGTCCAGTCCAGTCTATTTTTTACTCCTTTCTACAGCAATATGTTAAAGTACATCCCTCTTTCAAGCCTCATTGCTATAGATTACAATGATGACTGCAGCAATATCCCTGTGGTAGAGCTCAGAAATAGGTTGGATTTCGTACCACACAGTACTCGAAGAAATATAGGTGATATCAGGACACCCTTTCAATTTTATAACGGGTGATACATCTCTAAACAAGTGGAGTCGGTTATATAAACCCAATCAACCACAAACACAAATGCTGTTTTAAACCTTTCAGTTTGAAAAGCAGATATGCTTTTCGAAGCCAACAACACTTTAAATAGAAAATGGACTTGCTGGCATTGAGTGCCCCGAGAGCACAAGGGTGCATGACGATTATGTCACAGAGAATTCTCTGGAGCGAACATGAATCATATCGATGGATGCTGTAAAAATCAATATGCTGCCACAGGTCATTCACTGGCAAAGATTCAAATGGCTGCTCCGTGGAGACTGGAAGCGAGATCACTTCTGAAGGTGTAAATTTAGCCACATAAAAAGCTATATTGAAATAAATCGAGGGATAAACGCACAGTGCTTTCTTCTGTAGAGGAATATGCTGAGATCAGCTTCTGACGCCATTAAATCTGTATCGCTCAACAGCCATCAATTAACGTCTTGACTTGGAAAGAGAAACTGCACTAGCAGCAATGACAGCACTTTTTAGGGATCTCACGGTAAATTGCAAATCTTTCCTAATTAGGAGTATTTTGCCTCCTTAGATCCGTAAAGACATTCACATGGAGAGGCTGTGGAAATGAACTGTAAAGTACCCCACAATCACACGTCTCCTCCCCTGCGTTACATTTTCTATAGTGGCAAACCAAGCTTCTGCATCCGCTCCTTATGCAAATTCCCGACTAATAGTCAGCTGATGTGTTTTAAAGGCCTTTGGTTTTGCTTGCTGTTGTAAAACCGTCAGTTTTCCCTGAAATACATCCCGCTGAGTGTATTATTAAACTGCAAATCACCATTCCTCTGCATCGGTGGAACACATCTCAATCTTCTTGGCTCTGTGTGCTGTTTACTAAGTGCTACACCTAGAGCAGCACGCCTGAGGACCAGCTGAACATATTATAGCAAAACCAGCAGACTACCTCACCTCAATCAACAAACCGTCTCACCTCAATCATCAGTGAGTCTCACTCAAACTGGCACAAAGTCTCACTCCAACTGGCAGAAACTCTCACTCCAACCATTAGAAAGCCTCACACATCTGTTCATCTTCAGTTCATTTTAGAAAGGTCATAGATATGTTATTGCACCTATTCTTGCCTCACATTGGGCTTTTTCACATTGGCCTGTGGGACACAAGTCGTCAATCTTCTCGCTTTGCAGAAGAAGGAGAGAAAGACTATGGATTACGGAGGACATAAGAAGAAATGAAAAAGAAAATACATGGTTGTTATCATTGTTTTTCACACATCCATGAAACCGAACAAAATATTCAACTTAATTATCCCTTCTAGAGATCTCATATACAAATAATACACAATAAATTCAACTGATGTCCTTTGATATCCCGGTGGTTGCTAACAAACAGCCAGCGTTGCATCAGCCTCCACCACTAACTCCCTGTGGCATTCAAGGCTTACTTTACACTGTCATGAAGTGACTAAAAAGCCACTTTAATTCAGGTGCTAAGTTAGTACTGCTCTGAAACCGACAAGGTACAATTTCCCTGGATTTTATCTACCCAGAAGCGTTTAGAAAATACATTTTAAGAGCAGTCACTGAAGGTCTCGGGGCATTAACCCATCCCTGTTTTCCAGGTTACCCTCGCTATGCTGTGGTCGGGGATCACGGAACTGGTGAACACCACCTTCGCATCCAAAGGGTGGAGCTGACGGATGATGCTGTGTTCGAGTGTCAGGCCATCCAGGCTGCCATGAGGTCTCGTCCAGCTCGACTCACTGTGCTAGGTTAGTTACAGCTGCATGTACGACTGTTTGCATACATTTGCTTTCAGCAGAAGCTTATTTACTTTCTCAAAAGTCCCTTTTAAAAGGAAACTTAATATATATATATATATATATATATATATATATATATATATATATATATATATATATATATATATATATATATATATATATATATATATATTAATTTCAAATAATCTTGCATCCACAAATGAAATCAGGATAAAGTCTGATCTTGACTATGAGATCAGCGAAGAATAATGTATAGTATTAAAAATAGATTTTTCACTGACCAAACTCCCCTGCAGTGCCATAAGTTCTCCGTTTTAATTTCCTCCTGCAAATCCCACTGTCTTCATTATTAAACAAGAGAGGTCATTGAATCTTAATTAAGTTTTATTGGGTTATTATTCAGTGTTGCTGTTTCTGCAATATTGGGCAGCAACAGTGTTATCTGTGCTGAGGTAGTAATCAACCACCTGGTAGCTTTATCTGCTCTACAGACCGACCACCCACACCCAGCAAATTTAACTCTTTCTTTGCACCAGTGGGCGCAACTGGGGTCAGGATTGGGGTGGTGTTATGGAAGTGGTGGGGTAAGAAATGAAGCAAATGTGCTCGCCAACTGGAATGTGATTTGCTTTATTGATTTCCTCTAATGAAAAGAGAAAATAATGACCTGCATGGGAGGATGTAGTGAGGGAAATTAGAGGAAGAAAGTAGACAAATTATGTGGTCTGAGGTTGCTCTCCCTTGCAAATAACTTATTTGCTAATTACAATCACCAAACTACCACCACCAAGTCACCACTATACTACCAGTATCAGTAGCACCTCATGGCCAGAACATCATTCAATACTAGCAGCTTCCAAATATGTGTGATTGGTGAAATGATTGGTGGAAATGAATTTGAAGCAATGATGCATGGGCTGTTTTGTTTATCATGATTCTCTCCTGCTGTGGTCATTATTAATTGGGCCTTAATTAGCACTGCTTTAGAACTGCCTCAATGGGCAAAGATAACGCTAATTATCCAACACCAACGATAAACCAAGAACCTCCAGTTCGTCCCTCCTTAGTTTAATTTCCTGTCAAGTTGGTCACCAATGGGCTAGTGGCTTTGTGATGTTTGTGGCTCTTCATTGGTTAATTTCACAGGGTTAGAAAAGGATCATATCATGCTTTATCATATTCTCTTGAGCTTTTGAGATAAAAACAAAGCAAAATTCCCTCGCCAGTAAAAAAGAAACTCAGCTGCAAAAACAACTTCTTCTAAACTTTCAAGACTTTTAGATGTCAGTCAAAGGAATATATTTGAATACACAAACAACAACATTTACATGTCAATAATGTCTATCTCAGAGAGATAAAAAACAGAGTTTGAGGAAATACTTTTACTATCAAAAAATAAAAATAAAATAAATAAAAATTGTGTAGCACCTGAAGCTCTGCAGAATTGGTGCTGAGATCTTCTAACCTGTGCTTGTAATATATGTGAGCTCTGTAGCAGAGCGATCTCGGGGCTGTCTTTTATAATGTCAGGAAGCCTGGTCTGAGCCGTAGTGATGGCAGGAATGGGAGTGTGACGCCAGGTCTCCCCAGTATTTCTTAGCTGACAGCTGAAGTGGTCCCTGAGCTTCTCAATTCATGACGCATATGGACTGAAGGCTGAGGTTAGGGCAGGTGTACTCTCTACAGAGCTCAGCACAGTCCAGATCAGCCAATCCCGCTAAAGGCTTTGATATCTGATCAAGCACTTGAAAGTAGGGAAAAATGAATCCCAAACTCTGTGAATTACCCTAAATAATAATAATAATTATTATAATAATAATTTTATGAACCATTTATGGTTGCTAGCCTGAAAATCTTGGGAAAAGCTCATGGGGAAGAGGGAACAACTAAATCCTTTCCTTCATCAAAGAAAAACCTGCATCGTGTCCGCTGTGACACGCAATGGTAAAATCAGAATTTTGAACTCTACATTTGCAGAGCTGATGTGGGTTTTGGGATTGTGGTTGACCTCCGGAGGTCACCTTTTCTGAATTAGTTATGAAGAAAAAGCAATTCTTTTAGCATTTGCCCTGTGGGCTAATTATATAACCCTCTAGAAGATAGCCATCCTTGTCTTCTCACGTGTCCCCTCAACATTAATCTCAGCCTGGGAGAAAATAGACTGCAGAGTAATGGAGGGAGAGAGCTTGCATCTGGCCTTATAAAACTACCGAAAGGTTACTTACCGCTGCCATACTTCTGAAAATTTTGAATGCATTTATTTCTCACCTGGGGGTACAGAACTTCTAGATTTGATTGTTTTTTTTTTTTGTGAAGCCATTATCAATTTCTAACACTCTATGCATTTGTCTTTCTAGCAATTTACTTTTTCATCCCAATTCCATCCCCAA
Source organism: Carassius auratus (assembly GCF_003368295.1). NCBI lineage: Eukaryota > Metazoa > Chordata > Actinopteri > Cypriniformes > Cyprinidae > Carassius > Carassius auratus. Next base: position 13,847 of record NW_020523862.1, on the reverse strand, counting down.
TCTTAAACTCAGTTTTGCTCGTTCTAATTGTCTTGTTAATGGATCTCATTGCTCGCTCTCTACAAGTAAAAAGTAAATATTTAAAGTAATAGCAAAGCATTCCGATGATCTCAGTCTGTAAGTCTGATAGTCTGTTATCTTATAAGTGCTGAAATTGCCCATTAGAAAATATTTGCTTTTCAAAGGATTAAATCCTTGGAAGATGCGAGAGCTAAATCTACCCCACTCATTTCTCATTCCCTTTTGCACAAATTAATAACTATGATTTCATAACTAATGGCAGATCAAATGTCCTTGCGGGAAAAATAAATAGGTGAAGTACTTGGAATCTGTATTACTTCGCATTTGAAAATCTCAACATCTTAGCCTAGGATTTGATAAACAGCTTCAAGGCATGGAGATTATTAACTTTTAATTGCAAATCATGAGATGCAATTGCTCGCATTTTTTAGTTTTTTTAAATGTCCTGCTTATAGTCTTATGAAGATAAACAAAGGTCATCAATTCAGATCCAGATTTAATTTCCACACAAGTGTGATGCCCTGAACACCATCAAACTTCATTTAATCTCTTTTTTTCCACAAGAGAGGATGTTTTTAAAATCTACTAAATATGAGTCAAATACAAACAAACACGCCAAACCTAAAAGTAAATTTTTCACTCCTCAGGAGAGCAACAAACCGTTCTTAGAAACTTTGACTTGGAAACTTTGATCTGGATTGCAATTAAAAGTAAGTTTAGAAACACATTAACAACAATAAAGCCGCCTCGTTGAAAACCAATGAGACTTTTCACAACTCTTTTGAACCAACAGTTACTGGCAAACATTCTGAGCTTTCCAAATCCCATAAACCCAGAGTCTGTGTTTGTGCGCGTTTGTTGAAAGATGATTCTTACTAAATCAAATATCAGAGACTAAATTGATTAAATAGCTGGTTTATGTACCATTATGTTTGAACTATTGCACATGTAACTGTGCACAAAAATCAAGCAGATGTTATTTAAACGGACGATTAGCTTTGCTGGGAGATCCACTCTGCTGGGCTGTGACCTCACACACATCTGCAAACACACTCCTGTGACCTGAATGACAGATGAGAGTCAGTACAGATGTTCTGTTACTTACAAACGTCAAGCTGTCACTGCTTCTCTGATGTAATTCTCTTTGACATGTTGAGTAAGGACAAAGGGACACATTTGGCTTTTCTCAATTCCTTTTTACAATCAGTAGATCATACATCCAGTTTGATCAGCACTTATTTTTATATGTTTTATGAAATTATTCAAATTAAACTTCAATTGTAATTTATACATATTTCTATGATAAGAATGTTTTTAGCTTCTACATTAAAATGTAATATAATATTTTTGGTCCCACTTTATATAAGGTGGCCTTAACTACTATGTACTTACATAAAAAAATAAGTACAATGTACTTATTGTGTTCATACTGTATTGTAAAACACTTGCTGCTATTGAGGTGGGATAGGGGTAAGGTTAGGGAGAGGGTTGGAGGTATGGGTAAGTTTAAGGGTGGGTTAAGGTGTAAAGTATGCGTCAACAGTGTAATTATAAATGTAATTACAGAAATTAAATACACATGTAATTACATTTAGTTTTTTTTTTTTATATATAAGTACAATGTAAAAACATGTATGTACACAATAAGTACATTGTACTAAATTATTAATTAAAATGTAAGTACATAGTAGTTAAGGCCTCTTAATATAAAGTGGGTCCATATTTTTGTATTATTATTTTTGAAGACATACATTCAATATTACGACACAACTGTACTGATAACATTAAAAAAAAAAAAAAGGACTTCAACTATTGGAAAGAAAACAATAAGTAGTTTAGAATAAGGTTTATCATTATTTAGTCAAAAAAGCACTTTTACTTAATATATTAAAAATATTTGTCAGCCAACTCAAAATCATGTGGTCTGATCAACACACAGAAACTAAATTCAAAAATACATAAATAAATTGATAAACAAACAACCAAGAAGTGATATCAGTAACCCCTGAAGACCATATCTATAATTATAAATATTACAAAATTTAAAGTTTTTTTTTTTTGTTATTGTTGTTGTTGTTGTTTTTTTATTATTAAAGGCAAGCCCTAATAATATAATATAATATAATATAATATAATATAATATAATATAATATAATATAATATAATATAATATAATATAATTTTATATTATAATAATAATTATAATTATAATAAAATTATAATAAAATTTTTCTTTTTCTTCATCATGGACACTCTTGTACATCATTGATTAATTGCTTCTCTGCTTTATGGTGATGTTCTCTTATGGTTTGGACACGTATGGTTTTCCAAATTGTTACTATCCTGGAAGAGACCACATCAGCATATTCCAAAGTGTACCTTATGTTGGTGGGTCTTTTTGCTGCTTCATTGTTATCTCCACACCATCAGAAACATCTCACCAGCTTCCACCCACCACTTATTCACGATCTGACCCCACCATGCCTCTTCAACTAGAGGAGCCCAACCGCATCTCATAACTTCCTCTTTCTTTCCAACCTACTGCGCAGTCAGAAGCCATGACAAACCTCTCAGAAAACAAAATGAGTCTGCTTGTAGTGGTCACGCCAAAACCCAGCCTACGCTCGCCGCCAGTGCCCCAGCACCTCTATTTCCTGCACACTTTGATGCTTATTCGAAGGAAAATCTTATTTTCTTTCCATCAGCTTTGGTTTCCCATCGCCTGACTCCATTCTGCTATAACTCAGGCAATCTGGCCGGGCATCACTCATGCATCGAGCCATTGAAACCATACACGTACAGCCCCTGCCAAACGGAGAGAAGCGAAAGTAATGGAGAGAGAATATGGATCAGTTTGTGTTTACCTCCGAATTCTGCCTCCTGCAAAGCAACACATTAGTGACAGCGCTGTGAAGGGAGCTTTGATTTGGGCCAGTGAGCCACGTATGTCACTTGTCTCCATTCCTGGCATGTTTTCGATTGCACTTCCTCTTCTTTCTTTGTTTATTGCTGATCTTTCCATCACAGCCCGTAGCAACCGCATGAGCAGGTGACGGGAGCCGTTGCTGAAACAGACTGGCCTCATTTTAGTGCAAAACACCACCTCAGCTATTCGGTTCCTAACAGATTGCTTTCCCCCATCCCAGAAGCCCCTGTTCTTCTAGCCCTATGCTGGATTACGGGCCATAGCACCTCACTCTTAAGCAATCTTGTTTTTGATGTCAATAACCCAACCTGTGAAGCCACTGCCATAGAAGCCACTGTAAACGAAGTGAGATTTCCACCTCTGCAATTACTATAGCATCAAACCCAATCTGGAGAACAAAGACATCTCTCTCACATTCTTCCTTTTAGCTCCTGGAACCGAAACATCACCCATCTAGTTGATTTAAAAAGCTTGTTGCTGGAATTCAAGGTCCCCAGTTGACTGAGCCAATGTTTCAGTCCATTTGGTTAATTGCAAATCCATTTGCCTGCATGCAATTTATTGTTTCTTCAGTCACACGCTACAAGTTAAGAGTTCTGTCACCTTGAGCCTTGAGGTCTTGAGAGATCTGTCCTTTTCTCTAGCTACAGATTGTTTATTATTTAATAAATGTTTGTGAAAATACGGAAGCCCCAGAAGACCTTAGATATTGTACAAATACATTCACTGTGAAATTGCTCTTCTGTTCATCCATATGTTAGCTCTTTAATGAATTCTGTACAATGCATTCTGTGCAAACCCTATACATTCATATTCCAACATGTATAAATAAAATTTATTCTAAATGTCTAATGCAAAAAATTTGTGAGATGGAAAGCCTGTTGTTGTTTTTTTGTTTTGTTTTTTTGCAGCTGAACAACATCCATCTTCGGTCACCGAGGAAAGTTTCAAGTCTCAAGTCTCAATTTTTGTTGTTTCAAGGAAAGTTAATTGGGTTTTGGAATTAAATCATGATGAATACACAAAGTAGAATTCATTTAGACTTTAAAAGTAAGTAAGAGAGAGTGCTAAAAAGACAATATATGAGGACATGCAGAATATAAAGACTGGACTGGATTATGGATTAAGGTTTTCCCAGCCAAGTGGAAGGTGGAAGAATTGCAGCCCACTGGCCAGTAATTAAAAAGGAGTGATCAATCCGCACTGCTGACCGATTCATGAGAAATCTATTGAGTGACTGTGGTAAAGCGCTAATTTGGAGCCATTAAGGGATGCAGAGTTTGCAAACAGGCCGGTAATGATGATGGCTTGCATGGCTACAGGGTTGCCCTTTGTACTGCTGTCAGACTAAGAGTGTCTGGGAGAGCTGAAATTAGATAGGGAATGTCTGACAAAACCTCAACGCCACAGCCCGAAATAACAGCTCCTTCCTTTAATGATCAGTGCCATTTGTAGTGCATGGGCTCAGCCATCAGTAGTGAGAGGGCTTTTTGGCAGATGAACAGTGTACAGCTGTGGATCACTAAAGTCTGCAATGAGAAATACAGGCTCATCGACCTGCCTTTCAAATGTGTAATAGTTCCATATTAGGAGCTCAAATAAACCCTTTTGAGATGGACAATCCCTCTTTTAGTCATTTGGTGAGACTAAATTCATAAAAAAATCTGTCAGAAAAGAAGCCTTCAATATTCCTCCTTAATCTTTGCTACTAAAAGTAGTTAATTGGAGCTGTGATTTAGCTGATAGAAAAAAAAGGGAAAAGAAAAGAGAAGCAATTCTTCTTTCTTTGCCTTACTGTGATATGAACGGTCACACTAAGAAACTACTAATAAAAAAGGTACTTAATCTGAATGCCCTTATATACAGGTACAAACAAAAAATAAATGCCCTACCAAGGACACCTACCACAGAAATGTAATTCATTTTGTTGCATGTGGAACTGGTTGTATTCAAAATGGCCTATCATGGGAAAATTAATAACCATTCACACAGGTCAAGAAAGAGTCAAGACTGCCTGTAAAAAGCCTGAAGCGAGCAAACTTACAGTGCATTTATATCCGTTTAGAGATCTACTGTACTGTATACTTACAAGGCTGCAACAGAAAAGTCAGACCTCCAAGTGGCAAACAAATGATAACAAGTAAACCATAGTGTCACACTTCACACCTCCAAATCATTTTTTTTTTCCTTGACAAAAATACATCTGTTAGATCTACAGTTTGCAAGATGTAAAAATAAATATATTTGATTTTATTGCCATTATAACTAGAGGCAAACCTTGTCATTACCTGGAAACTGCCAATTACCGCTTTCATAGGCAAAACAGAAGATGAGGCAAGAAACCAATTACGCAAAAGTTCACAGGGAAAATGACTCACTGTTATCAGTCCTCATTTTATTGTTTGTCACTTTGGTTTTTGAGGGGTTGGTCAATGGTCATCGTCATGTTTTATTTATGCAACCAGGGGCGCCATAACAGGGGTGAAGGTTAAGATGATTCCAAGGGCACTTATCATAGAAACCATAGCGGCATCCCTGAAAGCACTGAAACATTACCTGTTATTGTATTTGATTTATTTGGAGAATGCATACAAAAATAATAATACAAATAAAATAAAATGCTCGATTGAGAGACTGCAAATAAAATTTTCAAACGCACCCACTTGAGTAGATCGTTGAAGATTTATGTCGTTAATGTGCATGTCACTTGCTTAAGACACATTTGCTAAAATAGAAACACTTTGTAAATCCCTAAATAAGCATTGAGAAAAATCAGGTGACTAGTTTTTGATCATGTGAATGATTTTCTCAAAGAAACCTGTGACTCTTGTCATCCTGAAATGCTAAAGCCTGTCACAAAACTTCAAGTTACGTATATATTGCTCTTCATAAAAGGCACCCATGGCTTCGCCAGTCACTACAACTTGCATTTATGGACTGCACCAATTTTGTAATAAGGCACAATTTTGTTATCTTTAGGGATAGAGATAATTGTATTTATTTATGTTTCTTTTTTATGTTTAATATATTATCATATTTTCATGGCGTAACATGTACAGTTGTGGCCATTAAGAATGCTTTTTTTTTTTTTTTCATCTGCAGCATACAATTCACTACACGTGATCATGGAGCTCCCTGTAGGTGGTGCAGGAACAGCATTCTGTAGTTAAACACCACAGCCAGGTCACACTGCTTTTGATGAGAAATCATTTTCTGATTGTGTCTGATAGTTTAATACATAAAATAGACTATTAGAACATCCCTTTAAAATATAATTGATACAGATATTTAGTAAAAAGAACTTGAAAACCCATTTACATTTTCATTATTTACACACACTTCATTGCACTTTCCGCAGGCATTGGCGATTTGTAGGCTACTATATCAGTAGCTAGTCAAGGCAGCACACTGATTTAATTAGTTTCCATAAGATTTGAGTGATGCAGAAGTGGTCATGCATGCATATTTGCATGAAGTTTTATATTTAGTGGTTTTTACTGTATATTTCAATTCCAACATTTCAAGTTGCGTAATATACAAAAGTAGCTAAGCAGCTTGTCCTCTAATTCCAGATCTTTAAAATTTCATCTGTGGGAATAATTTATATTGTTTGTGTGCACAGCTGAACGTACTCATTGAATACTTTTAACAGTGTAAGCAAAGACTGAACAGCTTTCCTTTTTTCAGGCTAATTAAAGACCTCAGCGACATGCAATTCTGAACAACCCCTTGACTGTAATTATCTTTCTCTTTGCCGTGACCTCCCCTCATTGTGTCCTTTTCTCTTTCTTTCACACTCAACTTCTCTCCGCCAGCTGCTTACTAAGTTTGATTTTCCCTTGCCCCAGATCTGTTCGGTAATGAGCATGCAGGGCGATCAATAATTCACTGGAGTTTGAATAAAACGCAGGATGATCGGGTTTGGGTGTGTTTTAAACAGAGAGAGTAATCAGTGCCATTCATGAACTTGTTTTTTTTTCTGCTGGTCTTAACAGCCCTCACACAATGTCTCCTGGCTGCTCTTAGATTGCCTTTACACCCCCTCAGTTCTCGCTCACGTTATTATGCTCATTTCACGTGCACATTCGACTGCTCCTCGCTCTGAGTCCCACTGTGTTGATGGCTTCCACATACATACAAATCACACCTGCTCTCTTTAAATGCAGATAAAATGAAACCACTCTACTATGATCAAGCCTCATTCCTTGATGCTCGGCCCACACCATTCAGTTCAGAATGCCATCACGGGCTAGAAAGTTGTTTTCCAGCAGCAACATTTCTCTTTCCATTAAGATGATATGAACTGATCTAAATTAAAATGTGCAGGCACTGGCAGTGACTCTTTAACCTTTGGATGTTGTGTAAATGTTTCCCAGAGGAAACACCTGTAGCTCAAGAGTTCATAATGAAATCTCTGAATCTGGAATCTTGTCAGATCTCTCAACATTATTTTCCTCTTCCGTCTTGTGTAGTTCCACCTGATGACCCCGTTATCATCGGAGGGCCTGTGGTGAGCCTGAGAGCGGGCGACCCCCTCAATCTGACGTGTCACGCAGACAATGCCAAGCCCGCCGCCTCGATCATCTGGATCCGAAATGGAGAGGTGCTGAACGGAGCCACGTACTCTAAGGTAAAAAACTGAGGAATTGAAGTTGTTATTTAGTTGGGTCTCAATAGCCAATTCAACATATAATTGTTGCAATATGTATATATGTGAATGTAATTTGACTGGATCAACATATCTGCAGTCTACAATGACTGAACCACACCAGGGGGTTAAGGATAAATTAGGGTTATGGTTAAGTTTAATGGTTGGGGTATGGATAGGGTTTGGACTATGTTTTCAGAATGGAATTCTGTTCTATGATCAATAAACGATGTTGATACATGAACGTGTCTCAACAAAAAATTTTGCAAGTGTGTGAAAAATGATTTGTCAGATGTCAACAAAGGCCAAATAAGGAGAATCTGTAACATGTCTCTTATGATTACAACACGAAGCATGGCAAGACTTCATCTGCAAAGAAGAACAGTGGGTGACTGAGTACAACAGAACTGCTGTAAAAGTGACAGCAAACATCAATATTTGCCTTGAAGACTGTTTCCAAAAAAAACGGATCAGAGAGAACTTCACAAAATCAACATCCATGAAAGAGTTTCAGCTGCTAAATCTTTAATCACAGACGCAACAAAATGAGTCATGATTATAAAACTTGCAGTTGGAGCACAAAGATGATCGTCAACATATGCCCTCTCCACTTTGGATAGTTTTTGAGAGAAGTTTGGGAACATTTAACTGGAGACTATTCAGAAGTTGTACGAATGAAACACAGCTTACAAGATCATTAGAATAAAGTCAAATGGTGGTAAAACATTTATTAAGAAATATTGCACATTTCCAAGGTGTTCAATTTTGTTTCTAACACCCGTCCACTCTCAGAATAAAAAAAAAGAAAAAAGCTGTCACTGAGCCGGTACCTTTTCAAAAAGTATGCCTTTGTACCTAAAAGGTACTAAAGTGTGTTTTTCTATTCAGAATATATACTGTATATATATATTTATTTATTTATGAGCATTTTATATATAAATTTGTATTTATTTTATTGTATTTTATTTCACGTTTTATTTTATATTTCAAATTTTATTTTATTTGTATTTATTTTATCTATTTTTATTATTATTGTTTTTATTTCTTGTTTTATTTTTCATTTTAATTTGTTTTATTATTATTACTTTATTGCAAGATAATACAGTATATGCAGGTTTTCTTCAATTTCATATGAAATGGCCTCTCGTCGTGAGAGCCATCTGTGGTCATGATTGCTTGCACCATCTGCACTCATTCGCTTTAGCCCTTAGCTCCATTTGATTGGAAGAAAATCCCTGGAAATCCAGCCTCTAACTGAAATGACAGAGACATGTTTGTCCTCCTTACCCTGCAAAATGTGTCAACACAAACAAACAGATGGCAAGATAAGGCAAAGCCATATTGTTTTCCCCGAATTTCCCACCCCCCACTTGAACGTCCCTCCTATAAAAGCTTTCGCTCCCTTATATACAGCTGATGTTTGTATGCGTTTATATGTGATCCAGCCCAACTCTATTTGTCGTAATTATATTTTAATGCAATCAAAACACATATTTAATTTCGGCTTCCCATTGTGATCTTCTACTAGTGTCATTCTGAGTAGAAAGCAGCCGGAGTGTAATCAACACAGATGTATAAATATACAGTGCTAACGCTAATGCTCCTCCTCCCTCCACCTGATCTGATTATTAGCGGTTTCTAAAGAGCAGATAAACACCATTGATTTAGCTGCTGTAACTGAATGCCATATTGCCCATCAGCCCACTCGCTAAAGGAAGCGCCACTAATCGAAAGATATGCACTTCATTTTTTTTTTTATTGGTTATCACGATAACTGGTGTGAGGGACAGGGCATTTTGATGGATGTAGGCAGTTGAGCTTTCCAATATCTCTATTCATGCTATTAAAAAGCAATGCAGTCAATTAAGCCACAATCACTTGGTCTGAATAATGGAGAATGGGACAAGCAGAATCCCTCTCACACTCCCCCTTCATCAGGCTCATAATCAGGACAAATGAAGGCCAATATCTGTATGAAGTATGCAGCGAATATTTCTTTCTGTTGGGCTGGCAATTTCTGGAGACGCTTAATGATTCAAATGACTAATGTGTCATCTTTACATTGCTGAGCTGTAGTTTCTTCTGTTGGCCTCTGAATGCCATTACCTGATGAGCTGCTGTAAAACACTGATGGTGCTGTAGATGTGATGATAAGACACAACAAAGGCAAAGCAGCATATGGACGGGACGCAGGAAATTCAGAACAGGTCAGCGATTTGAGGTTTTTGCCAAGTGTGTGAATTTTTAAACAGATTTCAGAGAGGTCAGCTTTTTAAAAGGACATGTTATAGTTCGTTTTAAGTTGTGGCTCATTTTGCAGAGTCCAGATTTTGTCACCACTAACATAGCTTAACAAAATAATCACCTATTTTAAAGACAAATTTTACTGTGATTCCATGTAAAGTGTCTTACAACACTTATCTAAGTTAAGCCAAACTTATCTTACCTATGTTAGATACCAAAATCCAGTTTCACATGACTGTAGATAGATATACTGTATCAATTAACCATTTTTGTTTTGTTTGTTTACTATTTTTCTATTCCCTGCTACACAACTTCTCAAAACTTCACCTTTCCCTCCTCATCTGTCTCTAAAATGTAATTTTACCCCCAAGACTTAAATTTCTGTTTAATTAGTGTAAGGCTTTTAAATAGTAATGCCCGCCTTGAGAGAATATTTCAATATTTCAGATAGAGTTCTAATTAACTTTAGTATCAAACTGAAAGTGGCAAATTGTTTCATGCTGCTGAAGCAGGTAGCATGCGGCGCAGCTCCGCAGACACAAGAGATTGACTGTCGCCTTCACGCTTTAACTTTGCCAAATTTAGCCTCTTCTGTTAATGCTTGAAACATCAGTCTGCCTCCACCCCTTCACTTCTACCCCCTCCCCTCAGCACCCCCCTCTTAATTAACCTTCTTGCAGTTTTGCCACTGAAATTAAAAGTGGGAGAGGAGAGAAGTAAAAAGGCATCTAATTAATTGCACCGTAAAATGGTGGAAATTAATCAGAACTGGAGGTGCAGGATTAAATTAGTTAATCAAAGAATGGCTTTTAACCCCAGGAACAGAGATGGAACTTTACACTCCTTCTGAGGGAGATGGAAAAACAAAGCCACAGAACGCTTATCTCTCTTATAGTGAAATTAATACGTGGTAATAGGCGGCGAAACGTGTGGCCGTGCCGGTCCTCAATTATCACGGCTGATTCGAAACACCTTCCAGCGACGGCCCGCGTTTAAAAACGCGTTAACGGACTTTGCGACGGCATGCTAATGTTGCCTAAATTATTAGTATCAGTGCGCCTTGAGCTCTAATCAGCAAATCGCAGTCGCTTTTTCTCCCCCCACCCAGACGTCAACCTTAATTTCACACAATTTTGTCTGCACACTTCAAAAGGATGTTTACTGACATTTGCTAACCTTTAAACCCAGTAAACGGCTAGATGAGGGCAACGCAGACACTTTATTTTCAGATTCTGACATTTGACAAGGGACAGGCCTATCTGACTTGCACATACAGCTGAGGCATTGTGCCTTAAAACACACGTCTAGTTTTGACATTTCTAATTCTGTCTCAGGCCTCATTCTTAAGCTGCATTCTTCACTCCATGATTCCCAGCCTTCACTTCCTGTAGAGAGAGCTGACATGCTCCAGGCTGCACCACCAGAAATTATCTATTTGTAATTTGGAGCTATTTTGGGCCCGGTCCTGGTTAAGTGTTGAGTCCTTGGCTGTTTCAAGCCCCATTCAAGATTAATGACTTTAGACAGGCCCTGAGCAATGAGGGAAACAATCCGGACTGTGTCAGGCAGGATATTACATTGACACATCCTGCGGCTGACAGCTTGTGTCTTTCAGCTGGTGAGGTGAGCACCTAGTCTGCGGAGCAACAGCCTTCACTGCTCGCCTCTCTGACAAACACGATATGCATTACAGTATGGAATGGCCTACATTGCAAACCCTTTCAGCAGAATCGCATTGGCAATGCAATGTATTCAGTCTACCTATTTTTTTATCTTTCCATATTCTGATATAAGTATTAATGCAATGTGCCTCTACCTGCATTTTGAAAAACTCCAAACTCAAAATTCACTACAGTAAAAACGACAGCATTTTTATTCCGTTCTAACAATAAGTTATGATTATAGGGGCAGATTTGTGAATAAAAAAAGTGTATGTTTGTAAGGTATCTTGCACGCCAAAACACTTTTAACTTTAATGTTTTGTAAACCAGCACATTTTGATGTTTGCATCACATGAACAGCTGTGTAAGTCTGGGTTTTCTGACATAGTAAACTTGCTCAGTAGCGCACCCCGGTACAGCTTTTGAAAGTGTTGCTACATTTTTAAGAAGCAATGCAATATCATTCTGCAAAAATCTTTCCACAGGCACATTATTTTTTTGTCAGTGAGCCTGATCATGTTACTTAATTTATCATTTAGAGGCCATATTTTATTTTTTAAATGAGGGAGAAATAGTAAAATAGCAAGACTAATATTGAAACTAATAAGTATTAATATTAATCTTTATCATATATACTAGTGCAACCTATTACAGACCCTTATTGTCTAGTGAGGAAATCTCACTTTACTACAAATTGTGAAAACTAAGAATAAAAGTAAAAGTGACTAGCCTACTTAATATACGTTTGCTAAGAAAGTTAAAATAACAAACATAAAGATCAGTTTAATAGCCCAAAAAAAAAAAAAAAAAAAGATAAAGCAGAGAATAACAGCTTAAACAGTCTCCTAGTTAGCTATCATAAAACAGGGCAAGACCTTCATTCATCATCATAAACTTGCATGTGACTCAAGCAATGAAAACAGACTGACACAGGAAAATACGTTCTTTTCTGTAAATCTCACAATAATAAAATATGCGATGCTCATAAATAGCAAATGTGCTCAAGGATAAACTATAATAAGCCAACAAAAGCTTTTAAAATGTACAAAAAAAAAAAAAAAAAAAATTCCTACTTAAAATCACATATTCACATAAAAATAGTCCTATAGCACAAACAAATAATTTCAGTGGGATTTAAAGTAGATGACTTGCTTGATAAAGGTGAGAAAGATGAGAAATGTGGCTATGTGGCTTTGCTGAAGTGTTTCTTTGTTGCACCCCATAATATTCCTCTCTCTCTTTTTATCCTCTTTTCTTATGTCTCACACTCTTTTTCTTTCCTTTTCTTTTTTCCTCTCTGTTGGTGGGATGGTGAGTGTGAGGTTTCATTACTATATTCAGATCGGAGACAAAAAAAAAAAAAAAAGAAGAAAAAAATTATAAAAGTAATTACTACTATTAGCGTACTCCCTATCACTGGCCTGTGCAATGACATGACTAATTATTAGCGAGTGACTATTATGGCTGAAAAGTATATTATTCTTCTAGATTCTTTGGGGGAGCTGATGACATTAATTAATGGTCCTTATAGAGACACAGATGGGGTCTTGACTGGCCACCCACGCAAGTCAACACTTCTGGCATTTAAAAGGCCACAGGCTGCTGTGGGGGTTGGCTAAAAGGGATATTTCACTGGAACACTTTCACATGCTTAAAAATCACACTCTCAAAGTGAACAATGTACAAAGATAGATTTTGGTGGTAAAAATTAGCATATATATATATATTAATCTGTAGATAGATTAGATATAGTAGTGAGTATCATGGTGCATCTCTCCTATCATTCTGCCAACACAAGCCGGGGAGAGTGCCTGCTGGGAAGGCCAATTTATTCTGGTGGGTGACTGTTGTGTTGGCCATGCTGGTTAGCATCTCTCTTTCTCTCCGCCTCTCTGGTGAGTCATTGCTGTGTGGCAGAGAGTGTGGATTCTGTCGAGCGCTTCCAGATGGAGCTCTATGCTGGGCAAGCAAGGCCTAACGCAGACTATGACCACTGGAAAGAAGATTGATTTCCTCTGTGGTGTACGACATGCCACGCACCAAAGCTTCACTCTCAAGCTGCACTAAGGAGCCCCAAAACATGCTGTTTTCTCTCAGAAACAATCGGTGCATGTGCAGAGAGACCGTGAGCACAGAACGGACTGTTTGTCTCCATTTCCTGTGGGCAGCTGGGGGAAAAGGGCTTTTGTAATGCCAGCCTTGGGATTGATTGTGAATGATGTTGTTTTGCGCTGTCTTTCACCCTAAACATGTACAGTATGACTGCAACTGAAAAAAAAAACTATTATAATAATAATAGAAAAAATAAAATTAAAATAAAATAAAATGGCACAATTTAACTGTCCAT
>NW_020523861.1:0-47202 GCF_003368295.1 Carassius auratus | reverse complement strand
AAGAGTCGATGAGATAAGAAAGCAGAGTTCTTCAATTTAGTCAACTGTGTCTGTAGAAGGCAACTGGAATCCATATTGAAGCTCTGGCAGCCATTTGCCAATACACATGTTGGGTACCAACAAATGTAGGCAATATAAGTGGATTTCAGTGCATTCAGTTTGACTAAAGCAAATAAAGAATGCCACATAAAAGATTTAGTCAGTTTGAAATCGTACCAGTTCATTTTTTTTCAGACTAGCAGACCTAGATAATGCAATAAAAACTTGAATTTGTCCATCTAATAACATTAATACAACTGTCTTGTGCTTGTTAGAAAAGACACAGATGATGTGCATTTAATCCTTCAAATATTTGATTACAAATTGTGTCATGTATAGTTGAAAAGACTGCAGCTTGACTATGCAAATCCCGGTTGTAACTAATTTGTAACTGCTCATGTAAATGTACTTCTTGAGCAACAAACATGAATAAACTTAAAATCATTCCATCCTTCTCAGTGTAACTGGTGTAATTCAGTGCTCCCCGGTCCTGGTACATCATTGACTTGATATTTTCTTTTTTTCCTTTTTTCCTTTTGCTGCTACTTAAATGAAGTTGATCAGTCAGATAGAGGTCACTGTATAATATTGCAACCATAAATTTGACAAACCATGTTCAGTTGCTTCAGTGAACGGCAATTTCACATTTAATGAAACTTAAATCAAAATACAGAGGGGTTTTGCATAGCTAAGCTACAATCTGTTGTATACATGACAAAGCATAATCAAATGTTTGAAGGATTAAATACATGCTGCATATGTCATCTCGTCTTTCAGAGCAAGTGCACAATGCAGAGCCAATTTTAGCCAAATTAATGTGTACACAATACATGCTGGATGAAGCAGAGTTACAATCTTATTATCTAGGACTGTAAGCTTGACTACAAAAAAAAAAAAAAAGGCTACTACAATTTCACTTAGGCAAATGTCCACATGTGCAACAGGTATTTTTATAAAATAAGAGGTTTTCCTTCTCCAGTTTAAAAAAAAAATGCAAATGCATTCTATGAAGCACTGTCAGAGCATGCCAGACCAACAGGTGGCGATATAATCTCAACCGCAAAGCCATGTTGGCCAATCAGAAGCATGAAAATGTTTCCAGTAGGCTCCGACATCACAAGCCAAAAACTTTCGCTGTCTACATGACAATACTCCAACTGGAGTTTTAAAAAATCTTTACACTGCCCAGGCATTTTAAAAAATGTTCTGTTTAGTGACCTGGTACTATGTTTTGCGTGTGGACAAATGGCCAAACAGCGCAGAAAAAGCTGTGGATTTAAAAAATAACCCATGTTGGGGAAGACAGGGCATTAGACTAAAGACAAAAGAATTTGAACTGAATTCAAATGACCCACAAGAATTTGATATAGAATTTGAAATAAAATTTATTGAATACAAAAAATTATTCCACCACATGATTCCACTGAAGGTTATATCATAAATTTGAATACAACAACTACAAATGTTACCTTTCCACTGCAAGGCCTCTACAACTATTTAACTTTTAATAACTTTTCCTTTTTTTTTTCTTTTTTTTTCAGAAAAGATTCTGTTAAGCTTTCCTTCTCTAACGGACTTATTTTAATTTCAGTTTATTTTACCTCTACTTTGTTAAAGTCGAACACTAAGTGCAATTCTGAATACTTTTTTTTCCACCTTAATTCAAATTCAGAAATTGATATGGAATTCAATTCTAAACTTTGAACTATGCACTTAAAAATATTTTTTTTTTAGTTCAGTTAAAAAATCTAACTTTTAAAGATACGTAAGCACACCTTAAGATGAGACCACTATTGGACATGCCATTGTAAACCATCTACCAGACTGGAAACTTAACCCATCTCATTTGTGACTACTGGGAAGCTGACAGCTCACGTATAAGCGGAATAGACTGTGTGGCGACGGAAGAGATTACATCATGTTACATCCTAAAATGACTTCAAGAAGGTGGAGAGTGTCCAGGGGAGGGAGATGAGACCCGAGGAGAAAGAGGAAGAAGGATATTGTTTGGAGGGGCAGAGGCGTAATCAGTGGCTCCCAGACCCCATCTGGACGCATGGCAGCTTTAGCTCTGTGAACTTCAGTACACTTCGGTAAAAAAAAAAAAAAAAAGTTGGCCCTCCATGTCATGCTTGATCAGAGCCCTGAAATTTGCCCATTCTCCTCGGCTAATGAAACCAGCTCTCGTCCACAGCCCTCCCCGCATCCGACCCTCTCAGTCTGAGTGGAGCAGGCATGCGGGCTGCCGTGTTCATTACCAGAACACAGGAGCTGCCACAAAGACCGCCATGCTGAGGACACAATGGGATGGGGAGGAAGCCAGGCTTGCCCAGAGTCAGGGCTGTGCGCAATTTCACTCTATTATCCCTGCGCCCGTAGCCACAGGGGCGATGCAGTCCTCCCTTTGATTCCTTTCCCTCCCCCTCCACCTTTCCATCTCCTTCATTCCGCAAGAAAGACACAGCTGTCCCTTCTTTCTCTACTCTCAGATGTATTAACACCTACAGAGATAAGGCGGATGAGGGACGGGTGGGTGACAGCTCGGTGATGATCCAGGCATGCAGTGCGCTGCACGTGAACAACAAGCAGTTACCATGGTGAAATTTCAGACTGATGGTGGCTGTGCGAAAAGTGAATTAACCTGACTGAGGGCTTGATCTGAAGCGCTCTAAGCAGTTGGACAGGGATTGACTTAATTGATGGGATGGTCTTGAGACAATGGCCTGCGCTGATCTTTCTATTTCAGAGGAGTCTCATTCTAAGCACTTCTGATAGATCTGTCATTGATTTGATTGATCAGAAAGGACAGTGGAGAGGGGTCAATTGAGTGTTCAATGAATATTGAATCATGCTCCTATGGTGTTTTGGCCAAAAGGACAGGATTGCAGTTAAGAGATCGATGTTCCTTTAGAAGATAGCTGAGGGCTAAGGGAAAAGCTGTTGTCCTACAAATTTATATGACCTTCAATATTTTTCAAAGTGCTCCCATAATCCCTTCATTTAATTCTGTCAGTTTCTTCTCTGACCTGCATCTTAACATCTTCATCCACACCCGGCAACATCTCAGAAGCACCACTGCTACTGCCGATAGACCTCGAATAAAATTATTCCCTTTGGCCTCCTGAGTGCAAAAGAAAAGATTCGCTCGGTCATTATAAAGAGGGAATAAGCCCAGCAGCTCTCCTGCTTTGAGCGGTGGTTTAACCAGAGGCCCAACAATAGACTCAGAGTCTTAAATCACTCAAAGGGAGATGATGAGGGCAACAGGACCCCTTTAAATCCATCTTCAGCACAACACCGGTAGGCATGTTTGTCCACTAAATAAATTGTCATCTTTTCCCAGGACTGGGGGTGGGACTTACAATAAAAAAAAGAAAAGATGATCCTAAAAATACTTTAAAAAAAAAAAGAAGAAAAAAAAAAGAAAGAAAGACAATATTGAATATTTAAAAAGATACTAAAAATATATTTTTTAAAAATACACTAAATATAAAAAATAAGCTATGTGTACTTTACAGTCGTGGCGCAGCAAGTTTCCAGAGAAGTAATTTCTCCACATAACAGTCACAACCAATTTGAAAATAGTTTTGTCAACAAAAAAAGTTTCACAAAAAAAATCAATTTATTTGTAAGAAATCTCACTCAAAAATTATAGACACTCATAAGAGATGAAGATCTTAGTCATATAAGCCAAAAAAAAGATTTTTACAGTTCATGCATTTATTGAAAGTTGTCAATGTAATGTCCATGACCAGTTAAAAAAATAACTAACAAAAACAATGAAATTTAATTAAATCAATCAAATCAAGCAAATAAAAATATTACTATAAAATTATCATCATCAGCAGCAATAATATACTTAGGGCGCTTACTGAGTGCAATGATACATACAGTAGATGGTTTAAAAAAAGAAAAAAAAAGTTAGGACACTGTGTGTGACATACATCCACTAATAACAGAAACAACTAAATTCATCACTTTTTCAGTCATGTAATAAAGCCATCAATTCTAATCTAACCTTCAAGAGCATATGAGTATATGAGTATGACTATTTGAGATGCACAGAAACACAGGTAATGGGAGGTCTAGTTTAGGATGTATGCACATATAAACTAAGAGCCCAAAGGTTGAATGTCTGAGCAGGAATCTTGTTGCCAGAGCAGCTCCACTCAAAGAATCTTCAAGGCATCACCTAGATTATATCGCTGATATCCATTTTCAGAGGGGGCCCATCGCTCAGTCTACAGGGACAGTGAGACGGCAGTGAGGGGGGCAGGACTGCAGAGATAAGAACCGTTTTTGTCTCCGAGAGATGACCTTAGTCTGTGGGTCAGCTTGGAAGGGAAATAAGATTGTGAGACATTTCTCAAGTGAAGAACGTGTTGTGAAGAGAGCTGTGGTGTTCTGGGAGGGGTTTCAAGTTACCACCAGGGGTAGAAGGAGCTGGTGTTAATTGGAAACTTGAAGGTCCTTTGTAAAGAATTTCTTCAGGCTACGCCTCTTCCCCAGGTTCATCCAACCATAACGACAGGAGGGCGACACCTGCCCCCATAACAACTGCCTTAGAGACTAATCGAGACTGGAGCGCTCTGCAGACAATCTGTTGGCTCTCTGACCCGAGTATTGTGTCACATAGAGACTTCACACTGAAGAAAGAAAGACCAGGAAGTGGCTCTCCAGGACCAGAGAGGTATTGAGTAATATAAAGACAGGTGGAGTAGACTCGAGGTAAAACCCATATGCCAAGAAACTTTACAGAGATATCTTTTAGTAAAGTTACATTTCAAGACCAACGGGGCTAAAAGAATAATTATAAAATACAGTTTTTGCACTTATTTTATTTTTTTAATATATATCTGTGTTTAAAAAAACAGTAAGGACACTGTGTAATACTTCTCACATCCACAATAATGGCACTGAAATTAGTTAAAAAAAAATTAATAACACACATGAAGTAAACTACTTTGTTGACTTATAAAAACACATATTCCATGAGCGTGCCTCCACACCGGTGCCCATTCAGAGCCATAATTGAGGTTGGAGTGAAAGTGAAGGTCATGAAAGCAGCGCTGGCACAGAAATAGTTATTACTGCTTGGCAATCTCCTTTTCTTTTGCCATTTATAAGTGAAGCAAATGCTTATTTTTACTCTCCACCCCTGCAAAAGAACCCCACAGGTGGCCTGTGAAATAAAAGTCATGACATTTAATCACACGTTGCTGCACATAAGACTTCATTTAAGGTTTTCCGCCCTTCATAATGGACGTTTTTGAAGAAACACAACAAATGCAAAGAAAAAGTGAGTAATAAGAGCTCAAAGTGACTGTTAAAATCAAATAGGCAGGATGGTGCTCCATTTTGAAGGAGAGGGGATATTCCTCTGTGCCTAGGACTGCTCATTTATAAAATATGCAGGCTTGGCCACGGCAATGCTGTAAACTGCCCGTTTGCTCGTTTAACAATGTCTGGGGAGAGAAGCTATCAGGTATTCATCTTCCAACTCGCACTCTTTTTCGCAGGGCCTGGGCTCCAAAGACAAGCCTAGCAGTCATAAATGCATATATGAATGAATAAAATCTCCAGTCAGTCAACACCTCTTCTAGCAAATGGCAATTTATCCCCGAGAAATGTCTTTTGAAGTCAGGGCTGCCTCTGTAACGCAGACACACTCTGTGGCAGTGAGCAGAGGTATAAATCAACTCGACTTCAGCCACAGTGGAACGTGTGCCGTTCTGGTTCAGAAATGAAAACTTTCTCTGACTTTGGTGGATGGCCAAATCTTATTTTGTTTGTCTGCAGGGTAATAAAATGCAGAAAAAGGTCAAACACAAGAACAGTCTCCATTTGTCATTTGTGCCTATTTTTTATGTATCGTACACAAATATCAGTAATCTTAAATAGTTTCTTAATTAATCTCTAAATAAACCAAGGTCCCTGAAGTGCACCACTGTAAGCTAGCTAGCTAGCCAGGATCCTAAGAACAAAAGAAACACGATTACAACTAAGAGAGCCGAATTAATTCCACAACATTCTCTTTATGATATGCTCAGTCACGCAGTAAAATCCCTCAACTACAAAGTATTTTCAACAACGTTTGTCCCCATAAACCCAGCCAACAGCCCAAATTGAAAAGTAAAAAAAAAAAAATCCAAGGCACAAAATTAAACGCTATCCATCTTGCATTTTTGAAAAAAAAACAACGTAATCAGAGGGTAACGTTCAGGGTAATCTGTTAACCGCTAATTATAATCAGAGCATTTCCATAATGAAAACCAGACCTAACCGCTTATGCCGAAAAGCAAAGCCTCCTGGAATGCGTTCAAATGGTCCGTGAGCACGTATCTTTGGGGAAAGAGGTGAGGGAATGAGAAAAACCGTAAAAGAAAATAACACTGAATTGAATAGTCAAATTACTGCTCTCCATTGATGGTCCCAGTCAGTAAAAGAACCACAACAATATCGCCTTCAATTACCCGTCCATGCATGGTCAAGTGAGGAGAACGTGGGGTGCCATTAAGAAATAACCTTGCGGTTGTTTGGCAGGAAGGGGGGCACTTGAAGAATGAGGATCAAATCTTGGACCACTCCATTAAACCTCAAAACATTTCATTAACAGCCACTCCAGCTCCTGCTCAGATTGTCACTGTGCACTTAGGCTCTCATCCAAAATCAAGGCCTCCAACTCCATTTTTCAATTTGATTCAGATATGCATCAGACAGTCGGAAGGGTGCTTGAGCAATCGTTCTAGTTGAGGTTTCTGGTGGAGAAGCGGGAGACGTGTGATGCGGTTGGTAAGGAGACTTGGAGGACACTGTAACGTATCTCAGCCTTTTTGATCATCTCACCTCGACGTGCTCTTTATCTCCCATTTTTAGATCTAAACAGGACACGGTGATGTTGGCTTTTTATTATGATTAATACCCTCACGTCTTTGCTTTCTGATTTTTTTCCTGCTCCCTTCTACCATTTCTTTGAAAACCCATTACCGAAAAGCACAGCTAAAAGCGCAACCTTCACGCCCCCTACCAACTCCCCACAAAACAAGAGTCATGCGACCAGACAGACAACGTTTCTCAAGAAAAAAAATAAAAATAGATGGAGAGAGAGGCTGCATTTATTAAGCCTCCGACAAGGAATACATGAATAGATAAGTGGAAATCGGGTCTTCATCTTTAGAAACAGGAGCTCAAAGGGGGGCATGTTGATTTTCCTGCATTACCTGTCTTAGCTGTCACAGACTCTCATGATGCCCTTGTGTAAGGAGAGAAGTAAAGGCTGTGTGATGAAAAAAAAAATGACAAAATACATTTGACAGAGACTAATAACTGTTATTTTACCAGGACGCATAGGCTAGGCATTGATTCTATACTGACATTGGCAAAACAAATCTGGCAAACTATATTTCTAGTTCTATCTAGCGCTCTGGATAGTTTCAAAAGTTTTCTATTTACATCATGTTTTTGCAGCGTTGAGCGATGCAGCCAATCGCAGACATATCTGTTGATTTCTTAACACAACTGCCGAACAGAGGTGTTAAAGTTAGAATGCCCTCATCACTCAAAACAACAAAAGTTTTTGTCCAGTGCTGAGTTTTGCAAGCTCAACAAGATGAAACTTAAGATTGCTATGTACTAAGACAAAGAACAGGTTTTTAGTGATTATAAAGGGAGTGCTCTGTGTGCTTTCTAGGGTATGTATGTATGTATGTATGTATGTATGTGTGTGTGTGTGTGTGTGTGTGCACACACACACACACAAAACCTTTAGAATCTGAATAAAATTGTAGTTTTTGCGTTTCTGTTCGCAAACTGAATTCTTCATCAAGCACAAATGAACACCAAGTATAGGCATAGTTTAACACTAATAATGATCCCAAAATTATTTGCTGATCCAATTATATTTGGTTGGTAATGTATTTGAACTTTTAAAAAAAATGGGGGCGGTGTGGTATGTTAAGGAGGTTTTTTGAAATTAATTGGTTTTTAAAAATTAATTGGTCACTATGCAAATAAACATTGTGCATCTCTAAAGAAGAAATACCAAAAAATAAAAAAGTACTTCATTAGCCTAGCTTGTGGCTGCGTATGTTTTTTTGTTGTTGTTTTTTTTACATAACTTGCCATCAATAAACATCATGTGAACAAATGATTGGCACAGAATTAAAAATATTTATATGGAAAGGTAAGTCAAATTTTTTTTCATTATTTTTATTACAAATGTTTTTGGTATGTTGAATTATTCAGTTATTTTCCTGCATATATATTTTTAAAAGAGAGCACAGTGTCACTCATGGCATATCAAGTCTCTCAGTAAACTGCAATAGTCACAAAAACTTATCCTGATTTTGTTCTTCACATTTGTTTTATTTTGTTGGCTTAATTCAAGGATAATTAATGTCACCGGTCTGAAAAGAAAGAAAGAAAAAAAAAATAAAGAGGTCAGACAGTCAGACTATAATTCTTATTTCATTTAAATCATCCATTACACTGCAGTTGATCATAAAATGATTAGCCAATGAGTAATTCTTGCTAAAGTCCATTTTAACTTTTGGCACAAGTGTCATTATCAGTTTCAATTATGGTACTCCCGCTTAACTAAATAATATAGGCTACCTCTATAACTTAACAAAATAAACAAAAAAAAATTGTAATTTCATTTCAATGTTAGCTAGACTTTTGCAATGCCAATGAAAACCAAAACAGAGTCTGGAAACCATGAGGAAGACAACAGCAAAGAGACTCTAAACTTAAAAAGTAATTCACTTCCCACCGTATCCAAAATTCACTTGGCAAACAGTAACAGCAGTCTGTTGATCCATGTTAAAATTGCACAGCAGAACACTGTAATTGAAATAGCAGCTGGTGTTTATGAGTTTGTGAGGTTTGACTCTCGTAACTGAAAGACTGATAGTCAATAGGGAGCAGTCCTTTCTGCTTCTGACCTACAGCCATCCTCCATTTTGTTTAGTTTGTGCTTTTTTTAACATCTCCGTAGGGCCAACCGCCGGCCCGGGCCAAATGCTCGATTTACAGCAAATGACAGCTTCTATATCAGAGATGACAGGCAGGTCTGCTGCTGTGCCTGACATTGATGAGACTCTGGAGACAAGGCAGTGTGATGGTGTCAGTCAATTCCATTCAGAAATCCTCTCTGCAATGCGCACGGCATTACAAACCCTTGGAGATAGCTAACGTTCGTCTCTTCCAGAGTGAAAGGACTGCTTCTCAAAGTCTGATTTTGGCAAGTGTAAGAGAACATGTCATTTTTCTGAAACTTTATACAATGTTTTGGATTTAAATGTGCATTAGAGTTGTTTTAGGGTATTTTTGCATGATTTGGAGCAGAGAATATGCGCAAAATGTGAAAAATAATAGCCTGTCGAAAGTTGGTTAATAAGTAAACGATGCATCCACATAAAAAGCTATTGTGTTTGGAGTTTTTGACCAACTCTTGAAGGGATGCATTGTAAAAAATACTGACCTGGCTTTAATTTAATTAAGATTCATCAGGATGCTCAGTATCAGCATATAAAGCTTTCATTGTCCACACAAATGCAAGGTTATAGAGAATATATGCAGTGTGCTCATTCAGTGAGGTTTCCTGAGAAATGCCTGGGAAAAATAACTTGACAGCTATTCAAATGCAGACAGATTTTTACAGAAGTACAAAAAAATAATTCCCAGTTTCCATATCTGCTACAGAGGGTTCCAGTAAAGAGTGATCAATCACATGGCATTTACAGCCTAGGTGATTGACTCAAAAAATGTTTCTACTGAGTGGCCATGAAACAAAGATGCTAGCATCCAGATTGTGTGCCTGCGGGGCTGCCATTGAGATGAATGGGAATAACGGATCGTTTTCTCCAGGTATTATAGAACTATGTCTGCGCCACCTACACTGAACATGTAGAGCCACGGCAAAAAATAGATAAACAAATAAAAAAAAGCAAATATGTAAGGTTAGAGAAACTACTTTAAGCGCTACCAAATAGAATTGCCAATGTTAATGTGGTGGGCTGGTTGAAATGTTCAAACAACACAATTTTTTAAACCAGAGAGGCACAGTGTTTACACTTTACCTGAAACCTACAAATGGCTTAAAGCTGTTTCTGCATATTATGCAAAAAATAATAACCTATATATAAAAAATAATTTTCCGGTGTTCCTGTGGCTGGGTTTCCTCCATAATTTTCCAGTTCCTGTGGCTCAGTGGTTGAGCTTTGTGTTAGCAGCAGAAAAAGGTT
This sequence comes from Carassius auratus, assembly GCF_003368295.1. Lineage (NCBI taxonomy): Eukaryota > Metazoa > Chordata > Actinopteri > Cypriniformes > Cyprinidae > Carassius > Carassius auratus. The sequence goes on along the minus strand of NW_020523861.1, from coordinate 36,919 downwards.
GTGGGTTTGATTCCCAGGGAATACACGTAAGGTAAAAAATTATAGGCTGAATGCACTGTAAGCCGCTTTGGATACAAGGGTCTGCTAAATGCATAAATGAAAATGTAATAAATGTAAAAACAATCAAATATTTTATCTTTATCTTTTTTAAATAAATAACTAAATACTTCTAATGAAAAAATTGCAACAAAAAAATAAAATAGAAATTTATACAAAGTTAAAATATATATATATTTTTAAAATTAAATACTCTTATTATTATTATTATTATTATTATTATTATTATTATTTACAATTTTATATTATTAAATTGAATTGCAATAATAATAATTATAAAGTATTGCATTACTACTATTACTACTACTACTAAAACTACAATTCAATAAATTATTACTATTGTTGTAACAATGATAAAAATCTTTGAAAAATAAGTAGGATTTCTATCAGAATGTTAGGTCAAAACTTCAGATATCCTCCATACCCACCTTGACAAAGGAAATTAAAAAGAAAAAAGGGATGAGCTACGGCCCTCCTTCTCCCATTTTACTGTGCCACACATTTTGGTGTGCCCACACGGTCCTCAGAGCCCTGCACTCATTTTAGATGAAGGCATATTGTGGCCTTTAAAAGCAGAAATGACCCCGAGCAATTATTCCATGTTTACCACTCGCTGCTAACTGACATTGCAAAAAAGCAGACATGACATGGGCTTTCTACAATAGGCCTGCTCTTAGCCGGTGTAAATTACTCTGAGGATTTTTTCCCCTGCTTCTTGATCTCACGTTGCTGTCTATTCACTACCAATGCATCACAGCTTCGCTTTCAATTAAACCGTCCACTCGGCAGCCCTTCGGCCACTGTCATCACTCAGACGCTAACATTCAGGGCTCGTCCTGCCGGAGTTGTTGCCGTACAGATGTGAACGGCGAGTGCTCTGAGCAAGGTTCCTTGTAAAGAGCAATGCGGAGGCGTAGGCAGAAACAGGGTTAGAATGGAGAACAGAAATAAGACGAGACAAGTAATGCTTCAAAAGTGTGTCAAGATGACAGGGCAGCAGTTAGTAGCCTTGTCACTTCCTGTTAAACCATCCACCTGTGTATACTTAAAGCTATGTTAATTAATCATTAAAGCAAACCACTTCAATCAGCATGCGCACCCGTTAAAGGGCGGTTTGTGCAAGATATTAGACTGTGAGTGGACTCGGCAAACATGCAATTAAGTTCTCCAGACTGGAAACAACGTCTCCTTTTGCTGTTCTTGCTTCTGCTATTTGCTGTGACTGCTGGTGCGATTCTGAGAATAGCGCTATAAATATATTTTCCCTACAAGGCAAAGACACCTTGTCTTCCTGTTTGTCAGAGTAACAGAATCCATGATGAAGGAAAAAAAAACAGAAAAAAAAAAAAACACCAAACGGCAAAAATGCCATTTATTCAGTCTCTTTCTCCGTTCCCTTCTCCTTTTTCGCTCTCACATTAAAACGGCGAATTACATTCTTTCAAATCAATCAACACCTGCTTGCCGGAAGGATTGTTGAGAAAGCTAGAGAGACAGAGAAAAGGAGTGAGAGAGAGAGACGGAGAAGGAGAGAGAGCGTGCGTTAAGGAATGTGCAAGTCTGCTTGCTGTTTCATTAGAGTTGAGACATTTGAGAGTATCTGTTGGGTTGTTAAGAATGAAGCCTCTGATGTTTCATGACATGTTTAACTCAGGAGATCACCGGAGATAATTAGCGCCGTGACATTCGGTCTTAGCTATGGAGATAAAAGGCTTGAAGCTAAACAATCCCAGAAAGTTGGTATGAGCAATAGGGATATAAATTGGTCACTGTGTGATCAGTGAAGCTGGTTTTCTTCTTGACTATTAAGTTATTCAAAGCAAACACTTCTACCCAATGCATCTCGGGGTTCTGATCAACTTAGTTTATTCTTCAATAATGATGGACCAGCTGTTAACATTTGCTATCTTTAAAATGAAGCAGCATTCTGTATATGGAACAAAAAGTCATGTTTTAAAGGTTTAATGCTAAACAGAGGTGGCACGAATGCATTTACTAAGAAATTGTTTCTGATCAAGTTAAGAGGTCGTGATCTAAATATAAAATGGTGAAAAGAATTAAATTATAAATTAATGATCAGCATATAACATCAAATATTCATAATAAATTAAGCTTTTTTTACAGATAGCATCATTATACTATTTTCACAAACCTTTTTAGTTCACAAATCACAGGAGCTTTAAAGGGTTGGTTTGCCCAAAAATGAAAATTCTGTCATTAATTATTCACCCTCATGCCACTCCAAACCCAGTAATTTTTGATGAAATCCAAGAGCTTTCTGACCCTGCATAGACAGCAATGCAACTACCAGGTTCAAGGCCCAGAAATGTAGTAGAGACATCATTAAAATAGTCCATGTGACAGCAGTGTTCCAACTGTAATGTTATGATTCTACGAGAATACATTTTGTGGGCAAAGAAAATAAAAATAACAACTTTAATCAACAATACTGCTATTCCGTGTCAGTCTCCACTGTGAGACCCCCAAAAAATAATAAATATAAATAAATTATATATATTTTTTTTTTATATTTTATATTTTATATATATATATATATATATATATATATATATATATATATATATATATATATATATATATATATATATATATATATATATATATATACTAATTCACAATATTGTCCCTTTTATTTCAATCCATTTTTCCAGATAATCTTCATCTGTTCTGATTCCAAGTTCTTTCCCCTCTGTCAAACTAATTGTTTGCCCTACTGCCAGACATTTTCTCAAAACAAACACAGCTATTAGTTTTGGCTACTGCTTACAATGTGCTGACAGTAAACGGGGCAGCATGTGTTGATTTTGCATCTTTATACAGAATTTGCATATTTATTTGCATTTATCTCAAATAATTATCCAACATTTAGTATTTATCATTCATATCGTTCCTTCCCGAATTTTCGGAAAATTGTGATTTTATAGTCCGATTGCATTGTTGATTGAGAATACTGGATTAAAGCCAAAGTACGGAAAAATAAATAAATAAATACATTAAAAAAAGCAGTTTGATCAGCATTATGCACGTTTATAGTTCCCCCCTGGTTTAAAAAAAATAATTAAAAAAGGAAAAGACACGTGCAATAGTAAATCACTAGAAATCTGATGCAAGACAGTACTTCTTTCTTTTGTGACCCACAATATGTCAAAACGTGAGCATTGGACATTTTTTTTTTTTTTGTACTTAAAAGACTTCATGTTCATGTCACAGTGGCAGTCTTAATCTGACAGGTGGTCTTGCCAACCATGCCATCAAAGGGCAACAAAACAGCACGCCAACAAGCTTTGCCGCTTATGAGGCCACGCTTAAATCACTTATTTGGCCATTTCATCACAGTAATGGCAGCAGCCATCATCCCATTATGTCCCAAAAGGCCAGAGGGGGTTAAACAAATGCAGTTTGTGTAAGGTCACAACTTTTGAATTGTGCTTCTGACAAACTCATCCAGCAAGTGCTGCAAATCAACAGCATTTCTGCATCTCTTCTACATGACCCTGTGCTCCAGAGACTTGACACATGGCTCTATCACGTTCTTTTACTACATGCATGGTTCACTTGTACTTTAATCACACAGTTCAGCCACTGGCTCCATCTTATAATAGGGTCACTTAACGAACGTAATCGAGCCGGTTTACAAAGACCCTGAGATTCATATTCATTTAAAAAAAAAAAAGCCAATCAACCCAGGTGATAAAAATTAGACACTAAAACAATTATTGGATCTTGCGCCTTACAAAATCCCACAATTACCACTTGAAGAAGATATTAAAACATGCGTTATCGGGGGGTTCAATGAAGGGCCAGTTGAGAAAACCAATAAACAGCAGAACAGTGTTTCCAGAACACAAAACAGACATTGCCAATTGTATCCAAGGCAACCAATGCTTTCCTCTTAGCTCTCTCTGTCTTGTCTCCATCTTTCCTTGCTGCACAAAAACAAAAGTGACTAAGTAAACGTGTCAGTATAATACACTAGATATAGAAAAGTAGCAAACTACATTAAAATAGTTCAGTTATTAATACCTTGTTTAATTAACTTAAAATTGGCAGGTGATGTTGATGCATTTTGAAATGCTAATAAAGTAAAGTAATGTATGCATGTTTTACACTTGCCCTGAAAGCCTGAAAAATGTGTGAAAACATTTATTCTAGAATGAGGAGCTGATAATGGTTTTTTACCAACTTTCAATTGTTTTAATGTGAAAGCAAAGAAAAATAGACATGGATCGATTCGGAATTAAAACTCTCAAATACCGTGCTATTTGGAAATTATACTCTCTAATTAAATGACATTTGACTGCTCAAAGTTTGGAAGTTTTATGAAATGTTTGACTTTATGGTAATGATTGCAGACAGCAATACAATTCGGAAAATTATTATTAAAATAACTTTCTAAAAACAGCAATTTAAGTAATTAAAAAAATGTATACTACAGCATTTTAAATCATCCTAAGGAACAGAAAAGTTCCATTAATTCAGGAACAGCCTATATATATTTGCAGTTAAGCAGATGAAAAAAAAACTTAAATATTTGCATTGGAAGCCAGCAATACTCAAAGATCATAATTCCACCAACTACATCAAACAGATACCAACAGAGACCTGTACATTTAAAGTAAAGAGCCTGTTGAGACCCTGTCATCATGTGCTTATACGTGCTTTCCAAGCTGCTTTCATGCAGTACTTCCTGGATTTGATTACAAAGAATTATTAGTCAGTAATCACGTGAAGGCTTTTGAAATGCTATCTGCCCATAACAGCATTAAACTTCAGTGTGCTAATCTGAAAAGTGGGGCTGGCTTACGCGGATGTGCAATGAGAACAATAATATAACTCCTGTCAAGTCAATTGAAACTCATTTCCTAACAAACGCCATTCGTCTGGCATTAGCATACAGATGAAGGAGAACGAGAGAACAGCCATGAAGCAGAGATCCATTCAATTCCCCCTGTTAAAGTGCAGGACAACTACACCACCATCAAAATCAATTTCCTCATACCACCATTTGATCCGCAATCGCGCACAGAAGCGCAGATAAAGTTACACGCTAACACGGGGAAAGTGCAGCCGCGTTTCAATTTAAACATCAAGTCTAAATTCCACCCATTAATGCTGCTCAGCGCTAAGTGTTTTATAATTATGGGCTGTTAATTAAAGCTCAATTCAACTGCATTTATCCCAGAATTCAGTGCAGGCCCTTCAAGGGGCTTCTGTGTAAGACGAGCAAACAGGCAACAGATCAGAAATTCTCAGGCTGATTACAAAGCAGAGTGCACAGAGGGAATGACTGACTGCTATGAAATGAGCGCTTGAACATTGGGAGAGGTCTTTACGGAGAAGGGGGAAAGAAAATCCAATTGTATCTCAGGCTTAGGGGTATTACTTGAAGGCGTAACTCTGATAAGCCCATTGGTGGTTGACATTAACCGACATGTCTTTTTCAAAGAGAAGAAGAAAGCCCTCCGCTCTGCAAACAGCCTTCTTCAAAAACAGCACATGCTTTCTGAAATCTGTATTTGTGGAGCGCTGAACGGCCCATTATGAAAATGTTCAGAGGGGCCATTACTGCAAATATTCCCACCGTGGGCATGTAACCAAGCACCTAATAAGCATTTCTGCAAAGGCACACAGTTTCCCAGAGTCTAGCGCTGGTAGCTTGAAAGACAGACTTCAATGAACATCTAAAAAAACTAGCGTTTAGTCATAAAAATTGACAAAACGGCTGAAAAAAATAAAAAATAGGAAGACATGGATGTATCTGGGGGAATTTGCGGCACAGACAACAAGCTGCCAGCAGGTGGTTGGGACGAACTAACTTCAGCAAAATGAGTTTCCACAAAAAGGAATGGGACGCTGTTGAGAAGCAATGCATATATCTTTGCTCTGTGCTTATTTTGAAATGTTTTTCTCTTTGCTTGTGCATGTTCCCACTCACCAAACCATTGAAAGCCACAATTGATTCTACATGTTTTGATTGATGCTCTGTTTTCTCTTAAAATCTGAAGAGATCTTATTTTCTCTTCTCTTCAAAATGCTTTAAATTTTATTTTATCTTCCCCCGAAAACCAACTGCATGTCTAGAACTTCCCACTTCTACAAATATACAGAACCCAAGAGCTGCATCCTCTCATCTCAGTAACCTGAGAGTAAAGTAAGACGAGAGCCGTCCGTCACAACCGCGACATCCCTGGAATACAAGCAGCTATCCAAACAAGCGCTGTGGATTTGGTGAAAACAACAGAAGATGATCACTGGCAGCTTGCATGAGAGGTCTGAGCTGTTTTCTCAGGGTCAGGTTTCTCATGGATGCACAGTGCCCCCTTTAGGCCAAAATGTCAAACTGCCCAGCAGCTCCACTGAAGGATCAAGAGAAAGATTCTTTGATTCATTAGCATTTGACACTCAGACTGAGAATGCAGTTTAATAGAGAAGCTGGAAACACACCGTGGGATCCAAACATCTGAGAACACTAATGATACTTACACTTTACAAACTGCATTATAGACATAAGATAAAAAATAAAAAAAATAGAATTCCCTAGTGGTGAGGTTGATTCACTTTTACATTTCAAAATCCTAAAAATTATTTAAATCTCTAAATTATAAAGAATTTTAAAATCCATCTATCAAAATCAAATACTTGTACTGGTTAAAAAATGCACTTTTTCTCTATGGTATATCCACCAAAGATTATGCAAACATCAAATTCAGACTTAATTAAATAAAATAATGTAGCATTTTGGGTAAACCGTGAAAAACTATCCCTTTCAAAAGCAAAAAAAAAAAAAAAAAAGTTAAAAAAAATCAATGATTTCAAACTTTGGACCGATAGTATATATATATATATATATATATATATATATATATATATATATATATATATATATATATATATATATATATATATATATATAATATTTATTATATGTGGATTCGTCAATGAATGGGAGTACATTAATTTATGCAAATTAAAACATGTCCGGTCAGTATCAGAATTGAAAATTGATTCCAAAATCCCTCCAGTTTCATAACGGGATAAGATCGCTGGCAATACTGCAATGAAAAACAGTCCTCTATAGTTTCACAAAAGATCAAATCTTTATCTCCATAAACAGATTCCCAATCAGCTTTTGTAAAGATTTTAGATAGACTGGTCTATTCAAAGAATACACTGTGAAGGAGGAAAAGCAAATCATTGCTGATGTTTGGGAGGGCATCAAATCCACATCTGATAGTCGACATTCAGAGATCTTCCCTCCTGTTATAAAATTACACGGAGTGCACGCTAAAAGTCAGTTTGCACTGTGACACCTCTATTTAGCATGCACAACAATATGACATTCAAATCTTAGACAACAAGACTAAGCCTCCTACAGGACTCTGAAATCACTTGAGAAAATCCCTGCACTTTTGCTTGCAAAGGTTAAAAGGTCAAGCCACAATTCTAGGAGAGTGCGAGACAGTTTCAGAATTGAGGTCAGATTCATTTCCATTTGCAATCAGCAATGCAAATCTGTGGGGGAAAGGGGAAGGGAGAGAATGTGTGCATGTAGTATTACAGAAAGCCCTGAGCCTGAATCCCATCATGCTGACAGTATTAACAGGGCTTTTTAAAAGTGAATTCAGTTCTGCGCCCTCCCACACACACACACACACACACACACACACACACACACTCACTCACAGTTATTTCACTGTTCATTAGAGCAGCAACTGCCATGGGCAGCAGCTATCGATTTTCATTCCTGATGCAACATTGCAACAATCACAAGTTTGCACATCAACTCACTTGCTACTGTCCAGCCTGAATTGAGGACTTGGATCTGAACTCTGTCAGTAAGTACGTGTGTTTTAGAGGGTCTGTAAAACATATCAACTTGAAAGCAGAGGTCAGTAAGGCTTTATATCAAAAACTGATTTTATTAAGTGCTAAAGCCTTGACCAGAAATACCAGGCCAAAATGTTCACCTCGCTTCCCTTCTTCATCCAGTCAAACATACACAGGCACAAACATTCCCCCCCGCACCTCAATGCAGCAGGAACACTCAAACACACACTCTTTCTCTTGCTCACATCACTGCAGAATCAATACCGCTGAAAATGGCTTAGCCTTGAAGTCTTCAAATTGCCCAGGCTCTCTCGCCCTAAAACAATCACAGACATCAAAGAAAAACATCCTTGAAACAAGGACTGCTGTTACTGAACTTCTGCAAGACATGTTTCACTGTGAGTCGAGAAGACTTCAAGCCTGACCAAAGCTTTCCATCTGGGCTAGGAGGACAACCATTGCTATTACCGCTAATGCCACCATTTTTCACATAGCAGCACTAGCACTAGCAGTAATGGTTGTCTGGGCTGATTCATGCATAGTAAGAACGTTTTAAACATGGTAAAGTGTTAAGTTGAATTCAGATCACACCAATACTTTTTGTACTTGGCAACGTATATCGAATATTAACAACATATTTGCAGTGATTTTGTTGGCAACAGAAAATAAGCAACATTGTGAATACCACAATTATTATTTCATGTTTTATATGTGGCTATTAAGTTTTCAAAAAAACATATCCTGAAGAACATGAGTAATTTTGTGATCAAAAATTCCCAAATGAATTACTCGCCCTCATGTCAATCCAAACCTGTAAGACCATTGTTTTTTTTATGATTTTTTTCTATAACATCTGAGAGCTTTCAGACCCTACATAGACAGCTATGCATATAACCATGTTTAAGTCCTTGAAAGATTCTAAAAACTTTGTTAAAATAGTCCATTTGACATCAGTGGTTCAACCTTAATTTTATGAAGCTACAAGAATAGTTTGTGTGCACAAATGAAACAAAAATAATGACTTTATTCCAGACTTTCTTCTCTTCAATGTCATATATATATATATATATATATTTTTTTTTTTTTTTTTTACTATTTTATTTTGTGTTTTCAAAAGTACAGTAAATACTAGTAAAATGTACCAACAATCACATTAAAAAATGTACACTTTTAGATATACCATAAAAATACCAGGTAGCCCATCTGAATTCTAGGCCTATAACATTTAGTCCATCCATCCTACCAAAAAAATGTTAACAGTAGAAGTGAAATCTTACTGTATCCTTCAAATCTGGGCACTGTGTTATGTTTTAAAATCAGTTTGTTTGTTCGGTTTGCTCCCATTACGCTAAAATGACAGTCACAACTCATGCTGCGGTAAGCTTTTCTTTTTCTTTTGTTCTCACTCGTGCGATCTTTACAACACACATTACATTACGTATTTCATGGCACACTCATTTTACGTGTATTTGGCGCCACCTATTATTGTGGTTGTATTACTGAAATGTCAAAATATAGACCCTGAATATAAACCACAGTGTTTTTTCAGATGCATTTCCAAGAAAAAAAAAAGACATTGTCCTATGTTTGGGTCAATACTGTATATAGCTTAACCATGACCAAAAAAAAAAGAAAAAAAAGAAATTAATACTTTTACACAGCAAGGGCACTTTCAATTACTCAAAAGTTACAATAAAACATTTATAAATGTAAAAAAAAAAAAAAAGATTATTAAAAAAAATGCTGTTCTTCTGAACTTTCTAATCATCAAATAATCATAGTCTGAAAAAAAAATACAGACAAGAATATTAGAACAGCTTGATTGCGAAAGTGGTAATGATTTTAGATAAAAAAAAAAAAAGTAAACCCTGGATCATGTTTTATCTTATACTGCAAGGCCTTATTTACTGGTATCTGAAGCTGAAGCCAAATGTGTAGCACTTTGTGAATGTCAAGAGTTCTACAGGTACAGGTTCCATGTGCTTGGTCATTACCCTCTTAAGGATATGTCAAGATGTATACATTAATCGAAGAGATGGAAAATGAATGTGAATTTACTTTGTCTTATCAAAAGATGCCTCTAATGCTTTTAGAAACATAAGCTCCGATTTACATCTTGGGGTCCTTCTTTTGATGATGATGGAGTGCATGCTTGCCCATTTTTCCCCCCTTTGCAAGTCTTGTTGATAAGGAGTGCTCTTTTCCCACTTTCAAATGTCAATTACAAAAGAGCTGAGGCCCGTCTTCGGTTAAACATGCAAGTGCTCTCCATTAAGCTTTGTGACTCATAGAACATTTAATGTGCAGAGTGCATTAGACTCCATTACTGCATTCATCTGTGGCTGCGTCTCACCACGCTACAGGGCAAAAGACACAGCTTTCTGTTCCTTTCTTAAGAGCTCCCATAATTACAAAACGACACTCTCCCCTCCTGAGCACAAAGCCTGCACGACATCTTCAAATGTTGAAGCACTCAGCCATACGCGTCACACAACTCAAGTTTGTTTTTTACATATTTATTTTTAGTTTAAGTTTTATGTTCCCTGCTTGTTCTCATTTTTTGCCAGACAGATATTTTTGGCATAAGTTTCAATGCTATATTTAACAGCTTCACCATCTGACCGCCCCGTCAGATTTCTTTTTTTTTTTTATTCGGTGTTTGTTTTGCTTGCTTCGCGAACCGACACCTTGTGTGAAAACAAGAAAGGGAGAGCAATTAAAATTTCTGCACCTATCACGACCCTGATGTCAGTTGCTATTTCAATTAGCAGCTCTGACAAGAAATTTATTTCCATGAAAAAATAATTGGCCATCCAGAGAGTGATTTAAAAACCTATTTAACATGCTTACAGCCTCACCTCTCTCAGCATGCAGCATGAAGCCGCCCAGAATTAATTACTGTTGCCATTTAATTTCTTGCTGCCTGACATTTCCAATGCAAACTCTACAGGGCCTGAGTGTAAAACCAGCACACTTTATTAACTAATATTTCTGGATTAAAACTAATTTTATGTTTTCAGTAACTCAAATGGATGAGAAGGCAACAAAACCATCTCAAGAGAGGGCTCTTCAGTACCAGTTGCTGATCAGTTGGCCTAATCTTTACATTACAATTCAAAGTGGAAATACTGAAACAAACACTGATTGACAAGCTCACATATAAATAATATTTAAAAAATTATCAAATAAATGCATTTTAATTCTATTTGAGCATATTTCAGATTGGCCCAGCCAGTTGCGAATCTCAGGACACTGACTTTTTCTATGGGAATCAGAGTTTCCTAAAGGCACTTGTAATTTCAAGTTAACTGATCAATTGGCTATTGGGTCTTTAATCAAAAGGTATTAATTATTCTGCCATATTCCCCATTGTAGTTTCTACCATTCATAGTAATGAGTGAACAGTCTTTGTGTGTGTGTGTGTATATATATATATATATATATATATATATATATATATATATATATATATATATATATATATATATATATATATATATATATATATACACACACACACAACTTCGGCGTCGTCTTTTTGCTTTATGGTGGAATGCAGACTTATAAGTGGATTACCGCCTCCTCTCTCTCAAATGGACTACTGACACTTCAAATTGAGATTGTATATAGAGTGTCAATGGTCCATTTAAAAGATCGGTGGCAGAAATGCACTTATAAGTCTGCGATCCGCCATAAAGCAAGAAGAAGAAGAAGACTTACCGCATGCTCCTAAAAACGCACACGGGAGAGTTCTAATAGTTGGGACATTGTGTGAATCAGAGGTAAAAAAAAAAAAAAACTATATAAATATGATTCAGTTTCTTGCACAGACCAATCATTTTGTGTCTTTACACATCAATGTATCGTCTTGAGCTGCAGGGTTTAATTTGGTTCGGTTTGTGTAAAGTGTTTTTTTTTTTTTTTTTTTTTATGTTTTAGCCTTGATTCCCATTCACTTGCTTTATAAGAGTGACAGACTGCAACGGACTTAAACTCTGTTTGTGTTCTACTGAAGAAAGTCACCTACATCTTGGATGCCCTGAAGGTAAGCAGATAAACATAACATTTTCATTTTTGGGTGAACCATCTCTTTAAAACTGTTGTATGATTTAAAAAAAAATGTATGGTGATTTTATTGACCTTTTTCCATGCTTTTCTGGTTAATAAAAGAAAAAGAGCACTATATATAAAAAAATAAAATAAAAATAAATTATATATGCGCGCATGACAGCAGTCACACCCTTCTAATACAGAGAACATTTACAGCAAATAAATTAATCCTTCTCACTTTTTGTCAGCAATAAAGTCCTCAAACTCAAGTTATGGAGTATAATAACATTACATGATCTGAAAAAGGCCTTTTTTTAGCAGAAGCCTCAAGAGGTTTCTTTATTACAGTAATATTCCTCTGCGCAACTCGTAATAAAAGCACCACAGAGGAGGTAAAACTATTATAGTCGGATAAGAAAAAAAAAAGTTTATGATGGCAGGGGCGCTCTAGCATCAACTTCTCTGCATGATTAAAAGAATATCCACGATTATCACTCAATTTCACTCCTTCCTTGGATTTTTAGGACGTTAGGTTGGCCAGGAGACAGACAGAAGGCTGTTATATGTGTGAGGACAACGGAAATTAGGCTCATCGAGGTTCGCTGGATTTCTAAGTGCAGGAAAATAACTGTGATTACCTAAAATACAACACACTGAGGAGAAGAAAAAAAAAAAAAAAAAACAAGAGTCAGACTAAATGCGGGGGAAAGCGGAGTCTGAGTCAGCTGGGAGTTTTTTGGGGGAGGGTGGGTGTCTTTCTTCTTACGTATAAGAGGTTCAAAAAGAAACAAATCTATTAGATGATGCAACTCTCCTCCTCAAGGAAGAAATTGGTAATCAGTACAACCGCCCGATAGATTTCCCTTCATAAGATAGAGTCATTCCTTCATCCACTTGATTCTTCTAAAGAATGGCTGCATTCAAATTGCATACGTCCCTACTATAACGTAGCAAAGGTAGTATGTGAGAAGAGTAGCATGTCCAAATTCACAGTATTCATATCCAAATGACCTTCTACTTCCAGCAAGATTCTGAAGTATCCTTCACTATCCCATGAGGCCACAGGAAAGGCATTACACGTGACACAACTGCTGCTGGTAGGTCACATGACAATAACAACATGGCCAATTTAGTACATCCAGACTGCATTTATATTACACACATCCAGAATATGTAGAATCAATTTTAATTGTCGCAAATGGTCCCAATTCATTACCCAAAACAAGTACCTTTACAAAGAGTACTGTTAAGAAAACAACTAGCGTTTAAAAGAGAAGAACATAGTGAGATTTACAGTGGAGACAAAACGAAGAAGGGCGTCTGCCACGCAAGCAACTCAATTCATGCCAGATCCCACTTTTCTGGTCCAATGTAAAAGATAGTTGGATGGATTAGAGTGAAAGTGTTTACAAGCCATTTTACATTGTAACAGGACATCTTTCTAAGTGAAAATAGATATACAAAAAAAAAAATTAATAAATCTAGAACAGGTTTTACAGCACAAAAATCATGGCACACTTTACATTGGCAACGGTTTTCTTTTTCCTAAGAGTACAATGCTGTTTGCATTTTCAGCAGGACTACTGGAAACAAAACGACAGTTCCCCACAATCACAGAGATGCTTTCCGATTGTTCTTATCACCATATTATAGTTTAGAGATAGAAACATCATTCCAGGAACCTAAACTTAAAGACAGTGGAGCAAATGGGGCTTTAAAAATCATTCCAAGCACTGTTGCAATAATGCGATTACTTTCCTGGCCTGAGCCGCTGGCCTCTGATGGATGAACAGCCGCCCGTCTGCATGATAAGTCGTCTCCCTCATACTCTGAAGCCTTTAAACCAATGACTTTCCTAATTCAATGCCACAAACCCAACAGAATGGTTTCACATTATTTTTATGCAGCCACTGATGTGAAGAATGCACTAACAAACTTGTTGAAATAAGCACTGAGAGAAGCTGAACCACAGTGCTATTGAACATGTGATTCATTTTTATTCATTTTGCTTACTGCTGCAGTTTCATATCAGTATGATTGCATCAGACACCGAGATTAGAACAGAGCACCGTACGGCCTGTTCTCTTATTTCCTGTTTTCAATGCTGACTGACCTCACAGCAACCCTGCAGAAACTTTGAAAGGGCAAGTTGTCTTGTAAACAAAAACTTTACAATTCAAAGAAGGAAAAACACTCTTTCGCCTGTTTGAAATCACCTGAATTCTTGAGGTACCCTATAGCTTCCTGAGATGATGCACAGTGATATTGACATTATGCAGTGAAGTTTTTAACATTAAAAATACTGTTCCAACAGGTCAGTTTTTATATGTATACGTATACACAATGTATGTATGAATATATATCTACTTACAATAAAGAATGATGCATTAAATGACATCGCTATATTAGCCTGCGGTCCTACATCCCACTAAGGAAACTGTAGTAATAACCTAGTATGTGAGAGTAAATACACATAACGGAAATGTGAAACTCAGACAAGCTCCAGTGATAATGAATCTACTAGTTTGCGAGGTTCACGGCTCACAGAACAGCAGTAAACTCAACAGAAGGTTTAGATTCGTCTAAATGTCCCAAAGCTGCTAGGCATCGTTACTTCAATTAGACTGCATAATGCCTGAACTACGTTGAGATAAACAAAAAACCTCAATCATTCACAAACACATTTTTGTACATGTTGTAAGCAGAGCACAACACAGCTGTTAAGAGTTTCCATTTGTTTTTAGAGATTCAACGGTCCGGCAAAAATCACATTTCACGGATGCTCTTGTCAAACAGACAGCAGTTTTAGATATGAACCGCAATCATTCTTTGTGGGCGGAAATGTTAAACTATTCCTCTCAATGAATGGAACTACGATAAACATCTTGAATCAAGAACATGTCTAATCAATGAAAATCTCCCACACAACACACACTAAATGCTTAAGTAAGCACAATTTTCTATCTTTATTGCCAGGTTTCCATGATTTGAGGTAAACCATGACAGTATTATCTGTCTGCTCTCTCACCACAGCGGAACGCAGTTAACACATGCTTATTTCCGCCAGAACATCTACTATATAACAACTCCTTTCCTCTCGGAACAGATTTCAAACAGCCCCCACACTAAAGAGGTAATAAATAGGAATAAGATTTTAGATCACTGTAACATGAAAACAAGCCAGAGAGACACATACAAACATCTGACCATGTAAAAAAAAAGTTAGTTTTACAAGTTTGTTCTCTGGTATCCTGTTTCATCCTGAAAAGGAAAAGCATCTTTCCTGTGAAAGTACATCAAAACATAAAAGTAAACAGCAAAATGCACTGCGAGGAGAAAACACACTGCACAGACTTGAACAGATGTAAAATGCATAAGTACAAACAAAGGGAAAAAAAAACGTAGTCATGCCTGTTCCACTTACAGACACAAGAGGTCAGGCAAGCTCAACGAATGCAAAGTCACAGAATGAAACTCTCAGTGTCACACTTGTGCACCAATTGCATTGCTTAGAGTAATGAAATTTTAAAACTGCAATTGATCAGAAACGGCAAACTCACCAGCATTCACTATGGCATCCACCTCTAGGGTGGTGATGTCACCTTTGTACAGAGACACTTTGTCAGCCAAGGAGAAAGACTTCTGTTCTTCTTCCTCAGCAGCTGTATAGTAAAGATAAAGCAAAGATTAATTTACAGAAAAGCTTTTATTTCAGATAATGGTGCATGATGACACTCGGTATTGATCAGAACAGTACAGGTTCATCAAAGGTCCTACAACACTCTACTGACCCACATCTGCTCTATAATCACTCTATAATGAGAAACATTGAACTTTTGAAAGATGAACTGGACTGGATGATATCAAATGAGAAGCAGTAGAGTGACGCCACACTGTGGTCACTTGTTTAAAAAAAAAAAAAACGCCTCATAAACATGGCCTATTGGACGAACATACTTGACCATGTCACACTGTAGTGCATTTTGCGGGTGAAATTTTTTTTAAATAAAAACCCTCTCTAAACCACTTAAGCAATTATTGTCACAAATATGTTACAGATATCTGTGCACTAGAACATCTATCCCCAGCCCATTTTCCCCAGCCCATTTCCACCTTAAATAACTGACACCCAGATTTACGGACTTGTTATAATTCAGTGCTCTTGTGGCATAAAAAAAATGCTGAGTTATTTTTTTTTTTACCCAAATGCTGGATTCAGCCTGTTGGGTCCTTTAATTGGGTTGTTTTTTTAGATTTTTACCCAGGTGTTGGGGAGTTTCTGCATCCTGAAAAAGTGTGGGATTTTTTTTAAACCCAAATGCAGGATTCAGCTTGTTGGGTCATTTTTTTTTTTTTTTTTTTTTTTTACTTACCTGGGTAGTTTTTCTGTAATCTGTGATTTTTATAAAATGAATGCACAAGCAGTGCTGAAACATGACTAGACTTCACAGTTACATGTATCAGTTTGCATAACTGACCCAGCATGATGTCTAAAAACCACCCAGCAAAGGGGTTAATGTATAAAACCCAACAAGCTGGGTTAAAATAACATGTGTTCTGTCTATATTTACCCAATGCTGGCCAATTAACCCAGAAATTATGGTTTTTAACCCAGCATTTTTGTGTGTATATATACAGTACATAATGTACATACAGCGGGGGAAATATTTATTTGATTTATTTGATTTGGTAGTTTGCCCACTTACAAAGAAATGAAGGGTCTATAATTTTATTGGTAGTTTGTTTATTTACTTATGGAGACAAAATAATCACCAAAAAAAACATTATATAAAGGTTAGAAATTGATTTGCATTTCAGTGAGTGAAAGATGTAGTTTTTATTCCCAAGCAAAACATGGCTTGGTACTTGGGTCAGAAACCATTGATGGCAAGCACAGAGATAAGATAGTAGTTGTAGTTGGTCACCAGGTTTGCACACATCTCAGGAGGGATTCTAATCCATTCCTCTTTACAAATTCTCTCTAATTCCTTAAGGTTTCTTGGCTGTTGTTTGGCGACTCAGTTTCAGCTCCCTCCACAGATTTTTTTTAAAATTGAGGTTGGGAGTCCATGACCTTAATGTGCTGGTTCTTGAGCCACTCCTTTGTTGCCTTGGCGGTATGTTTGGGGTCATTGTCATCCTGGAAGACCCATCCATGACCCATCTTCAGTGTTCTGGCTGAGGTTCTCAACCAAGATTTAATAGTACATGGCCTCGTCCATTTGCCCCTGAATGCGGTGAAGTCGTCATGTACCATTAGCAGAAAAACAGCCCCTATGCACAATGTTTCTACCATTGCGCTTGACTGTAGGGATGGTGTTCTTGGTGTCATACTCAGCATTTCTTTCCCTCCAAACACGGCGAGTCAAATTAATTCCTGTGGTCCCAACTGCCTTAAGATCATTAACAAGCTCCTCCCGTGTAGTTCAGGGCTGATCCCTCACCTTTCTCAGGATCATCCTCATTAACTCTTTGAGTCGAGATCTTGCATGGAGCTCCAGACTCTGGCCGAGTGATGGTCTTGGAGCCCATTCCAGCCTGGTGCAGATCTATAGTCTTGTCTCTGACATCCTTCAACAGCTCTTTGGTCTTGCTCATGGGAGAGATTGGAATGGAAGATACAGATTGTGTGGACAGGTGTCTTTTACACCTAATGAGTTGACATTAGGAGTAACTTCTTAAAGTGACAGGACTACTCGGTGTTCCACATAGGCGCAGAACCAATCTGTGGGAGCCAGAATTCTTGCTGGTCGGTAGGGGATTTAATATTTATTTCATTCACTGAAATGCAAATCAATTTCTAACCTTTATATAATGTGTTTTTTCTGGATTTTTTGGTTGATATTCTTTCTAAATCTGTTAAAATAATTAGAGACCCTTCATTTCTTTGCAAGTAGGCAAACTTACAAAATCAGCAGGAGATCAAAAAAAATATTTTCCACACTGTATCTGTAAATAAATCTGTTAGCTCTAATCAAAGTTACTTACAACATTTTATTATTATTATTATTATTATTATTAATTATTATTATTTTGACTTATTTAAATGGTCTGTTTTTCTTTCCCCCTTGTTGTATCCAGTATGCATGCATGTACCCAGAGTTCCTGGAAACCACAACAGATTCCCTGTGTTTGAGCACACTTGGCGAATAAAGCTCATTCTGATCCTTCTAAATGCTGTACTTTTAACTTTCTTATATATATATATATAAAATAATTCAGCATTACAGTTTCTACAATAAAATTAAGCAGCACAACTGTTTTCATCTGTGATCATTTTCTGAATGATCTTGTGACATTGAAGACTAAGTACTAAAAAAAAAAAAAATAATAATAATAATAATAATAATAATAATATTATAATTAAATAAAATTAAAATGTCAAACATGCAAGCATGCAAGCAGATAGGACATTTGAACCAGCTTCACTATGGGTTCTCTAAAGTGGATCAGGTGTGCGAGTTTATTAGGGATGCACCGAATCCAGGATTCGGATTTGGCCGAATACTGGGCTTTTTGACGGGGTTCGGTTCCCGGGCGAACCTTAGGGTTTTTTTTTTCACCGAACCGAACCCTAGGCTTGCGCTACGCTGGTCGACGTCACGCGGCCGTTGATTGCGTGAAGGTGTTTATATGAGGAGGAACACAGCCCGACAGTTCGCTCTAAACTAAACTGTTCAGGAATCTTTGAACGCCTGGCACGATTTATACCATAGCAATACAGAGCCAGCCAGTCATATCGGGTGCTGACGTGGAGACAAGCGTTTTTTCCGGTGAGCCTTTGATTCCAGAGGATCCTCTTCAGTGGTGGAAGACAAACCAGCAGCGATTTCCACTGCTGGCAAAAATCTACCTCTGTGCCCAGTGAAAGACTTTTCAGTACTGCTGGGGACATTCGTTCCCACTTTCGCAACCGGCTGTCACCTGTTAATGCATAGCATTTTTTTTTTACTCATTTCATGTGAAAGATTAGAGGTTTTACATTAATTTAATTATGATGCAGGAGATGTGTGTGATCTTCTTTAATATTTTTTGTAATATCTGGCTACTGTTCTAATCGTAGCCTATCCTACTGTTATAAACGTAAACTAAACAGCCTACTATCCATGTTTATTGAGTTAATGTTCAATTACATTCATTTCAGTTAAGTCACCAAACATATTCTGATTTTTAAAAAGAAAAGATATGGATTCGGTGCATCCCTAGAGTTTATATAAATCCACAAATACCAGTTACCTTTTCAAATAGCTTTGTACCAGCTCCCAGAATGCTGAGAGAACAAGAACCAATGAAATCAGATCTGGTTGGTTAAAGCGCTGGCATGTAACACTGTGCATATGTGTTAACAGAACAGATAGTAGGCCAATGAATAGAACGTCCAAACCATCAGGCCTCAAAAACCGTTGGCACTGGCCAGTCGGTCAGAATGACATGCAAAAATCACATGAATATTTACAAGCTACAATAAGCAGTGTTCATTATGCTCATTTAAATAATAGCCTATAGCACATCCTACAAACTGTCCTCTTAGATTAGTAGAGCCAGAGCAAATATTTGGCTCTAATGTGAACTGACCAGATCAGCTCATCTCCAGGCCTGCTGGCACAGGACATGGCCATTTGGTGGAGCACGTGCAGGATGTGCGAAGAACAAGCCTCATCCAAGGCAATGGAAATGTTCCATTTAACATTTCCGACATCCTCTCACTATACTACAGATGAAAATGGCCTGAGGATTTCAAGCAAGATGTATTTTAAGGATTTCTTCAAATAATCTTTTAACTAAGATTGGACTTAATGGAAAAAAGGCCACATAGAATCTGATGATTCCTTCACATTTTCCAAGCTGATGTTGGACTAAAAGAATGGATTTAAACATGCTATACGTTCAAGATGAGCTCAGAGTATAACTTCCATTAGAAGAAGCACACAATGTCAGTGCAGACAGCCTAGTGGGCGAGTGTGCCAACACCTAACGTCATTGTGTTACGGGCATCCCAAGATCGAATCCCGGCTTGAGGACCTTTCCCCACTCGCTCTCTTTCTCTCAGTTCCCTTCCTGTCTGCTCTCCACTGTCAAATCATTAAAAAAAAAAATTTAAATAAAGATTTATTTAAAATAAAATAAAAAAAACAATATTTACCATAAAACATTATTAAACATCCCAACCAGAATGGCACAAAAAAGGGCCTAAAATTTGAATGAAAATACCGGTTTAAACTGACCAACAACAGACAGGGGAAGAATTTAGGAAGCCCCTTTTAAAATATAAAAAATTAATATTCTTTAAATAATAAGAGAACTCTAATAGCATCTCGCCAATGAAAACTAAAGCATCTCTGACATGCAGTCTATAATGAAACAGCCTTGACTCAAACAAAACAAAAGAATCAAAAAGGCAAAAAAGGCAGTGCTTTGCTCTTGATATTTCCCTCCCCACTGGTTCTCCACTGTCCTATCAAGGCTCGAAATTGTGACCATTTTGGTCGCATATTCTCCCGAAATGTAATCGTCGCGACCTCAAAATATATCTGGGAGCATTCATGCGAGTGCAAATAATTGTTGTCGTGCGACCTGTTTTCATTTCTCTAAAGACGTTCAGAGTATGTGCCTTCTGGGTGTTGTTTGGTGACCTGTCTGCCGTTCTATGAAACGTTAGGCTACATAACAAATTAAACCTTCATCTTTACATTCTTAACTTTAATTCAATCACAATGACTCACTTATTAACAGTGACTTGCTGCAACATGCTGGCGGTTTTAATTTAACATTTAAAGTTTCAAACATTTCAAATATCAGTATTCAACTTTTTATGTTTACAATATTAAAATATTTATGCAAGTGTAACTGCAGGTTAAATGCATTTATGTCCAGCATTAATCAGAGTGTAAATGGATCTAAATGTCATTTCAAATGCAGCTTTCTGTGTTTCCTCTGCATTGCAAAGATTAATTTTGATGATTGATGTTTGATAACAGCCCTTACGTCTATTATAGTTGACCAGTTAAATATAAGAATTTGACTCAAATGATAATGCACACTTTTGGGAAAAAAATGACCATGTAAAGGTAAAAACCAATTGAAACATTGGAAAATATTAATTTCTGTCACTGCTGTGAACTGACCAATATTAATATTAACCAAATCTAAAAATCTGCATTAAAGTCAAGAATGTAAGGATGAAATCTGTTAATATATAATTTGTAGTTGCGATGTTCATAAATTTTTGGTGAGTGCTACTGAATTTTTGCTGGGGCTTTTTTTGAAATTGGGAGCAGCAGTGCTACAAAGTAAAGAAAATTAATTTCGACCCCTGTCTATCTAATAAAAAGCAAAAAGACAATTAACAAATATAAATAAAAAACTAACATTGAGTGCAAATATCCACCCTTTTTTGGCAAGTTTTCACTAACTTTGCTCTGCCTTTAATACAAATAGCACATTACTTCTATAAACATTACTTGTGCAGATTGTATCTACCACTATTTACACTCTTTGTTTGATAACACACACATATATGCACACATACATATGCTGGCAAAGTTGTGAGAATTACTTTCTTTCATTGAAAAAGAAACATTTATGTGTTTTTTTAGGATCTTGTTTCACTGAACTATTTGCAGTCTCAGATCTGTGCCTTATGCACAGATATGCGTGTTCCTTTGATTAAATTAATCAGCAGACACTTTCTTTGTGTATTCTAGACCTTTATGTAAGAAAACAAATAACGCATCAAGAATTAGAGTCTATTCAAGCCTTTTATAGATTGTATTTGCATTAAAAATAATAAAAAGCCTGTATAATAAAAAGCACTTGTCTGACTTTTTGTATGAAATGTTGCTCTTCTGGATTATTTGCATTCAGACAAACAAGATGAATACTACAGAAAAAAAAATGCAGAGAAAATTTCTCTACATTATGTATATGCGCTGACAACGTGAGAGGGCTCGCACTCTTCAGAGACAATCAATATGACACAGCTCGTGTTTTGAAGTGAAACATACTTGAATTAATAATTCACCGAAAACAAAACGCGGGTCTCTGTTCTCTCTGTAATCTCTAATGTAATCAGCCTGGTTTCCCTTATATTAGCACTGTTTGAATTCATTCGATCATAGGACTGAAAACTTTCCCGGAGTTTAGCGGTTTAAAATGATCTAATGGCAAGCAGAGAAGCAAAATTAGATTAAAGGGTTAGAATAGAAATTGGGCTTCAGTAATTTTGCATTAATTGCAAAAAAAAAAAAAAAATGTTTTATGCATTAAGGATAGTAAAATTGATTGCATACATTAACATGTTAACATAAGCCAGCACTAGTAATTAATGACAGAATTTTCATTTTTGGGTGAACTATGCCTTTCAAATTATTCCTGATCTTCTGGGGCCAGGTGCATAAATACAGCCATTATGTTAAAATGGAGTTTTAAAAAACTAGTCTGAACCAGCTGGCTGTCAGCAGAGGGATAATCATTTATACTTTTTCATTCTGAAATTAGACTAAGTTTATAAGCAACAGATGTCTGGTCTTAAAACAAGAAACAAAAGCAGCCATGCCATAATAAAATAAAACAGTTGCCATGTCAACTTGCTACGGTAAACAAAAGCTTGCAACGTGTGCCCTGGGTCTAAAAATTAGTCCACTGTTTTGGAACTGACATTGATGAGCGGCGCTGTGCGTGCTCAGTCTCTCTCGCTCTCTTTCTCAGTGCAAATCTACGGACCCTCTGTACAAATTACAGAGTCTTAAACAGCCACTTGATGTCGAAAAAATTAATGACGTGAACATTGCAGTTGTAATAGATTGGATCAACCGAGTCAGAACTTAAAAGAATAGTTCACAAGAAAATGAAAATTCTCTCATCATTTAGCTACTCACCCTCAAGTTGTTTCAAACTTGTTTTGCGGAACACAAAAGGTGATATTTTGAGGAATGTCACCATCTAATTCTCTCTAGCCATTTTGCTCAACTAAATAATAAAACTTAGGCCCCATCCCATTTCTACCCCTTAGCCCTTCCCTTTTCCCCTACGTGTGGACGTGTTCCCGTGAAGGGGTAGGGGTGTCTCAGTTCTCCTTTGGTTGGATGGGTAGGGGTAAGGGGAAGGGTCAGATAGCCCTTCAAACAAAGATTTTTTGGGACCACACTTCAAACGAAGGGGTATGACAGAGAGACAAGAGAGTCGTGTATGCGCGTCTTTGTGTCTCTCTTTACAATGAGTGAGTTAACTTCAAAAACAGCAATATTATGCTCTCGTTGCTAGAAAATATAATGTAGCGTGAGTATTTAAACTGTTATTAATAAAAGTCACGGGGCAATGTTGACAAGTTTCTTTGCTCCTGGATGTGTGAGCTGTGCGATCTCCTATATGTGTGTGTGTGTGTGTGTGTGTCAGTAAGCAGCGCATTAATATAGAACGGTAAGGCTCTAATGTACACCAGCAAATTCTTAGGGGAATATTTTCCCCCCTACCCCATGACACTCTGTTTCAAGGGACAATGGGAAGGCATGGGGTAGGGATAGGTGAAGGGGTATAAAATAGAATTGGGATTGTGCCTTAGATAGCTGGTCAGGATAACGCAACTATCTTCATCCATAAATAAGCTATGATATCTGAGCTGTGAGGGTCTCACTGATCCATGTGTCCTCTCCCTTCAAAAGGGCAGCAAGTCACTTACATGCAGAGTTACTATTGTGTCTTCTGGTGGAGAACGACATGAAACAACCAATACCTACTTTAGAATGACTATGCAACTTTAATGCAATAGAACAGACTCTAAAGCTGTTCACCAAGACACAGAGACAATGTTAAAAGTTATATACATGTGATAATATTACATAAAGAAAATAACAGTTTCTTTATATATATATATATATATATATATATAAGTAATTTATTCCTGTGATGGCAAAGCTTAATTTTCAGCATCCATTACTCCAATCATTCGTGTCACATGATCCTTCAGAAATTCCTAATACACTCATTTGACACATTATTATTATTATTGTTATTATTATTATTGAGAACAGTTGTGCTGCTTAATATTTTTGTGGAAAACCTTCCATTGATAAATACGGAATTAAAAATAACAGCATTTACTCAAATCATTATAAATGTCTTTACTGTCACTTTTGATCAAATGCCTTTTTTTTCATCCTTGCTGAACAAAATATAAAAACGTACAATGGTGCCATATACAATTTACTATTGTAAAAGTATGTGGGCTACTTAAAAATAACGTGTCTCATTTTTGCACCACAAAACAAACTGCAGACTATTTTCAAACAGCTTTCCCAAGTCTGCCTAAGATTGAAAAACATGTAAGTCATAAAGACGTCTAGATTTACCTGTGTTACTGTCATGATTTGCCCAGGTGGAGATCGCGTCCAATGGCACATAGTTTCCTCGATAATCTTTGCGTCTATCCTCAAGACCAAGACCGAGTAAGCGTTCTGTGCAAAAGAAGAAACCACACTGTTATAGCATACAGACACTCAAGAGCATGTCTTGTGGAGCAAAGCAAATCAGTTTGAATCAGAGGGCTACATAAAGGAACATCTGCGACTAGCTCTATGCATCGTGTCAGAGTGGCACTCTTTGGTGTGGTAATTGTGGCAGCCATGTAAGAGTGTGTGAGAAAGAAGTGACAAGCTAATGAGGGTATACTGTTCCACATACAGCTGCAGGCCTGACATGGAACCAGACTGTGTGTGATCTGTTTTATGTAGTGTACATGGACAATATCATTCAATAATTTACTAATATTTATGAGGCCATAATTTGAGGACTTACATTCAAATAAAGGCCCTGACTAGTTTAGACTGCTAGACTAAAGTTTATACAGATGGTTTCTGATTACGGTCTATATACTCCTTTCTCTTTTTATTCTCCTTCTACAGGTTCATAACTTTCTTCTTGAGGTTTTAGTTTCACTTTTGTTTCTTCCAATAATGAAACCTCTGTTGGCACTAAATGACATACAACTCCTTACAAAAGTTTTATAGGAGGGAAGGTACAAAACCCATAATTCTGCATTTAAAATACATGACAATAAAAAAAAAAACATTTATTATGTTAACAATAGGTTTTAGAATAGAATAGTATGTAACATACTAATGATAATAAAAAACAAATGTATTGCCTGAATGCACTGTAAGTAGCTTTGGATGCATAAATGTAAATGTAAGAACAGATTTTAATTTTGTTTCATAACCCAAACCTTTTTTAAAAAGTGAACTAAATTTTTGCTGCCTAAATAAAACATGACAATAAAATACAAAGAAATATACAAAGCAGGGGTACTAACAGAAGTTAATAAATGCAAACATTTGGTATTTCTAGAAATTGGTGCAATAAAGTAAAGTCTAATAGGTTCACATCACAGTTGTTATGCAGTTATTGTATGGTAAGATAAGAAGTTAAATTAAAAGAAAATGTAACAATCTACAAGAAGCTCCCAAATAGCATTTTTTTTCCCTCGACTCTAGACAAAATAAAACTTCACCTTGATATTCTTGATACAAACCAGATCCAAAGTGCCCCTGCCGACACTACTGATTTTTCATGCTGACTGCCCCTACATCTGCCTTTTCAACCATCTTTATTAATTTATTTTCTCCGTTTTTATCCTCCTGCACTCCCTATTGCTACACGAATGAAGTTGTCTTGCACAAAGGCAGCTTTATGAGAGCAGTGTGTACTTGCGATTTTAAAATAGCACAAACGCCAACAAAGCTGATTCATTTCATCAAATCCCCATCAAAAGATATCATAACAGAAGTATTTGATGTTTGTTTACTGCATTGCACTGTATTACACAAGGCCGTAAGTCAATAGCTCTCATCATATACAGTTTATCATATTATTAGGAGTCTGATTTATGATAGCGGACCATTAATGTGTACCGAGTAGCAATGCTTTCTGTCAGCCTAATAATTTACAGTGTTGCCACTTCATAGGACATAATCAAACTTCAATGGAGTCCACATTTTAAGCAATAATAAACATTGTTGTCATAAACTTCGGGTCACACTGATTGATGTTTGTGTCAAGAACAGGTGGCAGCGCTTGTGCACTTCAAATTAATATAAATAATCCTATTGTAATTATAAAGCGTCCAGCAAAAATATGCTTATATCAAACATGATTGGAAGGTGCAGAAAATCCAAACATACCATGAAAGCACTATATCCTGTCCCTAGAAATCTAACTTCCAGGAAAGTTTATCTCCAGCTCTGATCAAACACAACCGAAGCAACTCATTTTTGGCTATTATACTTACAATTTTAGACAAAAGCTCTAGAACTAAACTATTTATGAGGGTGGATATCCAAGACAAGGATTTAGCAAAAGAACATGTGTGCATGCTCTTCGTTTCATTAAATGTTTAATCAACAGACCTTTTCATTTGTAATTTAGCTGATGCATTTATGCAAACTGACTTACAGTGCACTGGTTATAAATTCAGACTACAAGGAGTTGGTCACAAATGCTTTCTCGTCTTGATCAAAGGTGTAATTGTCATAGTTTATGCAAAGCACCACACTGGGGGGTTTTATATTATCATACGGCTTTTCACTGACTGCATCAATCCAACACGTGCATGTTCCAATTCATTTATATAAGATGAATCACTAATTAACGCATTAGTTTTGCATTTAAACTGATTTTAACGCTGGACACATTAGGGCCTTGATGACAGCAGCATGTACTGATGCTCCACCTGCATCTGAAGGTGTGCATCTGTCCATGCTGTTGATTCACGTGGCAGAGCGTCTATAAGAAGACATTTCTCCAGCCACGTGCGTGCCGTGACCCCAGGTTCAAACCGGTGGATGTCAAACCCCAGACTGACACTACCGTTATGAATCCTGTCTTTAAACGGAAGAGACACGAGCAGAGTCCAAAAGCCCCTTACCTTTCTCCGCTCTCCACTCCTTTTTCTTTTTGCTCATGGTGCCGTGGTGTGAGGGCTTCTGGTAAATGGTTTTTGAGTTAAGCAACCCCAGGCTCACAGCGAAATGCGCGCTGAAACTCAAGAGAAAGTGGAACAGCTCCTGTAGCGTAACACCGCACCTGAGAAACTGTCAAATTGTAGTTGGAGGGGAGACAGTGCAGTGGTGCAACCTAGCTTAACGCGAACAAGTGTAGGCTGAGTGGGAAATGGAGCGAGGCGATTGGTCGACTCGAACGCGGAAGTGGTGTTAGGATTGGATGGTTTCATGCGGCAGTCCGATAAAACGGTGCATACGCGTGACGTGCGTTAGGTTGAGCGTCAAAGCGTTGTAGGGTCGGTGGGGTAGCAACCGAGGGGAGTGAGAGAAAAAGCTTCAGAAGACTGCAGCGCCGTGCGTGGTAGTGGAATACGGAAATTTGATACAGCTGTTTATTGATGTGCAACTTTACCTATGTGCTTCCTTCGTAAACAAAATACAGCGGTTGTGTATATGGTATATGCAGATCTACAATAAAGTTACAGAAATTCCAGGACTTTCCATCCTTTATCGACATAACGTGTGAAAGCATGGCAATGAAAAACATCCTGTGGCAAACGTAACTTCTATTTTTTAGCATTTTGTTGAATGCCAAAATACTCATTTGGGATCAAAATTAAATAAATAAATCCTTTTAAAATCCTCACTGACTCCTCACATGCATGAAATCTAGAATATTTGTACAAAAGGTCAAAAGTTCATGTCAAGTAAAGTAATGCTTTACTTATGTTCTATAACTTTTGATCAGGGTTCATTTCATCTGGTGAAACTGATAATTGTAGTGAGAGTTTTTTGTATGGCCAATGCATCAGGCGAAAAAACACAACTTATCTAAATAACTCTTTTATAAAACAGTAAATATTTCTTAGATCTGGACCAAAAAAAAAACATTTAAATGAGTGTCACATCATTGACATATGTTTGTCTAATTTATTCTGTTCCTCAGGAAAATGTCATTTTGATTCAGCCTTTTTTATTGTTATTGTGTCATGTGAACATCTTGTGTAAAGGTTGCCAGCAGATTGATCCTTTGGCCAATTCTTCTGGCAGTCAGAAGGATTGTGAATCTAGCGCAATGTCTGCAAACCACATTGATGAGGAGGAAATATTCAGGAGAGCAAGAGAAGAAGGACGAGTGAATGTTATCTTTCCCGGCCGTGTCACCCAGGATGGCTGCTGTAGATTTGTTTGTGAGCTTCTGAAATGTGTCCTTTACCAGTGGCAGCAGATGCCTTTGACATATGACCAAATGGTGTTCCTCCAAAAACAGCAGCATAATGCCACTCTATAACACCTGAAGTTTGACTGAATTGTGCTTTCTTTCTCACAGACAGATGATATGATAAACCAACGGTCTGCAAAGACATCTGAGGGCTTGGACTGGCGTCGATGCCAGCGGACATTACAGGACCTATATGAAGTGCTGGCCCACCTTTAGGCATTGTTCTCTCTTAGCCAAGTTCCTCGTGTGCTTTTTATGCTAGGTGGGTCTACCATCCTTCCCACCGAGCTGTATGAGGTGAACATGGAAGCGGTGGCCATGGGAGCTGGGGGAAACTGCTTAAGGACTTCAGCCTGTCTAAGGCAGCTTTTCCGCACATTGTTTGTGGCTGACCTGTTGTCAGATGCCAAGTCTGTGCGCCTCATGACTACCACGGTCATGGCTCTGGGTCACCGGGATTGTGGGGTGACTGGGTTTAAGCCCAAAGTCTCCACTGAAGCACAAAATGTAACATTCTTGCGGATCTAACTATATATTATTATTCAGCGATATTTACTCTTATGTAATAATCGAAAAGATAGATCTGATGATATTGGAGATTTACTAAATGAAGGCTTTTGTTCAACCGGTTTGCTGTAAATGCCTGGGGACATGTTACAACCATGGTTTCAGTCATAGACTATAAAAACAGGTTTTAACCGTTTCAACCCAGAGAGATTGCATATGAGAGTTGTCTTTTAAATAAAGCTCTGTGACTTCAGATATATTGTATCTGTTACTTTAAGGCTGTGTACATTTGTATATTTAGTTATTTTATATCTATTAATTACTGCTTAAAATATTAGGATTTGTTTATTTGAGAGAAAACGTGGACATGTCGATTTATTTGTTTATTTATTTATTAGCATCATCACTCTATTCAAGAAAGAGGTTATTTCATATTATCAGTAAATATTTCATTAAGAAAAAAAGTTTATTTGACGAGACGTGATTTATGAAAGAATTTTTGCTGGTCTCTGCAGGCCTCCTGACTAGAGCACAGAGTGTACAGAAAGCTCCATTGTTGTGAAATTTAAATAATTCCGCAAATAACCTAATAGCATACTAGAATGGCCAGAAACCTAAATCCTGACAGGATAGGAAAAATCTAACCTGTAGAGGGCGTCAGTCACCGACTTAAATTAGAGAATAAAACAAAACAAAAATAATAAAAACACAGGATAAATTGCCTGGATATTAACAAATAACAACATCTGAAATACCACGCTCAGTTAACCAAATGTGTATTTATAATATGGAAAAAAAGGTTAAACAAAAATGAAATGGAGGGGCTTTTATTACGTTTCTCATGATTTCCGGTTCCCGTTTTTCCCATGATGCCGTGCCCGTTGGGCAAATTCAAACAGTAGAAATGGAAGAGGACTCGAGAAGAGGAGAGTTTGACTGCGCAAACATGACTGTCATCAAACATAGCAACACAAACCAAACTTCAAACAACGGCAATAATAACGCAGTCATTCACACCGATCAGTCTACAGCTCAGGAAGAAGAATCAAAGATTTCATCTGATAGAGAAAAGGAATGGAACATTTTGTGCCATGTCGATGATCCTGAATCCTCCGCTATATCTAAGGTGGAAAATGTGTGCTTGTTGGACAACAATGGTGAAGTTGAGAGAAACGGGGACCCTTCAAACCCACCAGAAGACAAAGAAAATAAAAATATCCTCACACATGCAAGATCAGAACATAGAGGTGACGGTCAAGATGTAGGTACGTTGAGGCAAATGGTTGGATTTCCTGTAACTTATATGCTTCGCATCTATAAATAATAATTGATAAACAAATTGATTACAAATGAGAATAATAAAAACACAGGTATACACACATATATAGAAAATTTAAAGTAAACCCCAGTTTTAAATTACTTAATTAAAACTGCTAAATGTTTTAGGCTCATCAAGTCTCTCAGTTATACATTTAAAAAAAAAAAAAAGCTTTACTTATGTTCTATAACTTTTGATCAGGGTTCATTTCATCTGGTGAAACTGATGATTGTAGTGAGAGTAATTTTTTTTATAGTTTGTATGCCCAATGCATCATGCGAAAAAACACAACTTATCTAAATAACTCTTTTATAAAAAAGTAAATAATTCTTAGATCTGGACCAAAAAAATGTCATTTTGATTCAGCCTGTTTTATTGTTATTCTGTCATGTGAACGTCTTGTGTAAAGGTTTCCAGCAGATTGATCCTTTGGCCAATTCTTCTGGCAGTCAGAAGGATTGTGAATCTAGCGCAATGTCTGCAAACCACATTGATGAGGAGGAAATATTCAGGAGAGCAAGAGAAGAAGGACGAGTGAATGTTATCTTTCCCGGCCGTGTCACCCAGGATGGCTGCTGTAGATTTGTTTGTGAGCTTCTGAAGTGTGTCCTTTACCAGCGGCAGCAGATGCCTATGACATATGACCAAATGGTGTTCCTCCAAAAACAGCAGCATAATGCCACTCAGGTATTACAGAACACCTGATGTGTAGATATACTTTAATTCATAATTCTAATAAAGTTTGACTGAATTGTGCTTTCTTTCTCACAGACAGAGGATATGATAAACCGAAGGTCTGCAAAGACATCTGAGGGCTTGGACTGGCGTCGATGCCAGCGGACATTACAGGACCTAGATGAAGTGCTGGCCCACCTTGAGGCATTGTTCTCTCTTAGCCAAGTTCCTCGTGTGCTTTTTATGCTAGGTGGGTCTACCGTCCTTCCCACCGAGCTGTATGAGGTGAACATGGAAGCGGTGGCCATGGGAGCTGGGGAAAACTGCTTAAGGACTTCAGCCTGTCTAAGGCAGCTTTTCCGCACATTGTTTGTGGCTGACCTGTTGTCAGATGCCAAGTCTGTGCGCCTCATGACTACCACGGTCATGGCTCTGGGTCACCGGGATTGTGGCGTGACCGGGTTTAAGCCCAAAGTGGATTTTAAAGTTCCCACAAAAGTGAAAAGGCAAGTCATCTCTATAGCCAGTGATTTGTCACTTGCCGGGGAGTTACAAAAAAGTAAAACCGATCTGGGGGACTATATATGGTTTCAAGCCCCTGTTACTGTGAAAGGTTTCTGTAAATGATAAGGGAATAAAGAGTAACAGATTTCAGGTAATGTTGAAATACAGTTCACTCCATTCACAGGGATCACAGCTGTATGACTGGCCAAAAATTATATGGGCTATTGTTTTTTTTATTACTGTTATTATTATTCAGGAATTTAGTGTGAGATTTTAATTTTTTTAATACCTCAGATTATTTATGCCGTGTTTATATTGTCATCTGCTAATCCATATATTTTACATGATTAATTTTTCCAGTATACAGTGGTGGTTTTCTAATGTTTAATAATCTTGGCTGCTACTCACTCCAAGACCATTTGTACTCATTTGTAATTCCTATTATTTAAAACCAATTGCAATATGGCAGCTTCTGGAAACTGATGTACATGATTTTAATTTACTTAAATTCATGTGTTTTAGGCTCTTTGTGTCTGTCAGTATATATTTTCATGAAAATAATGCATTGTGACACTTCCATTTGGTGCTGTATCTTTGTTTTTATTTGAATTCCATTCACTTACAAAAGAACATTCAATCTTAAGGTCGGCATTCATTAAATCTGGTTGAAAGGATGCAAACTGTAGAGCATGTTTATTGTAATGTACAATGAAGCTAAATTGATTTTTAGAAAGCAGAAGTTAGTGTTTTATTTTTTAGAAATGCTTACTGATTTTAAATTATGAGTTCTTGTTTAAATCATGCAACAACAAAAAAAATTGTACAGAGAACTTTGGTTCACTGAAAGACTACAACATTCCTTAATGCTG
Source organism: Carassius auratus (assembly GCF_003368295.1). Classification (NCBI taxonomy): domain Eukaryota; kingdom Metazoa; phylum Chordata; class Actinopteri; order Cypriniformes; family Cyprinidae; genus Carassius; species Carassius auratus. Next base: position 4,876 of record NW_020523861.1, on the reverse strand, counting down.
AACCTTGCATTTCCAACTGAATTAACTTTGGACTGTTAAATGCACTAATGAAACTAAACCAAAATGATCAGAGCAGTGCATTATTTCTTTAACATACTGCTGTTATTTGTGGTCTTTGCTCTCCACTTTCTCCACAAACTGAATGATGTCTTGAGCCATCAGCTGAGGCTCTTCGAAGGCAGCAAAGTGTCCCCCTCTGGGCATGTAGGTGAAAGAACGCACATCTGTAAAGCGTGAGCTAGCCCAGGCCCTAGGGCAGTGGAGTAGCTCATCAGGAAAGGCAGCCAGGCCAGTGGGAACATACACACTCGTCCTTTAAGGGAAAGAAGTAAAAGCTTTTTTTTAGCCATACAAATCAAATCGTTTTTGAATTCAATAAGTTGAGGTGTAGGTATTCACATTGGGTCACAAAGACTTTTTGAACTTACACTCTGTCCACCCTTGTCTTGAAATCTTTCTTCAGGTTCTCTTTGTAGAAGCGCATTGAGGGAATGATGGAACATGTGGTCCAGTAGATCATGACGTTTGTGAGGAGGTCGTCTAGACTGAACTTTCTGTGATGGGACAAAAGTGACAAAGCTTCTTAGTTAACACTGAACTAAACCTTTATATTTTTAGATTTAGCTAGTTATGTAAAAATATGAAAGTTCCAAGGTTTCAATATCGATAATAAAAATGTTAAAATATTTCTAAATATTTAAATATTTCTAGAGCACCAAATAAGACTATTAAGGCCCGTTCACATCAAGAACAATAACTATAAAGATACCAATATTAGCGTCCACACCAGCGAACGATATTGTCTGTTTATTCTAAGTGTATGCTCATCTGAGCTTGTTATAGCAGGATGGAGATTGATTGCCGGTCAGTTTTTTTTTTTTTTTATCAGCTTGAAAAAAAAAATAGTTATGAAAGTGATTCCAACAATATCCTTTCTTTCTTAATCGTTGTTTTGGTGTGGACTCTGCTATTCTTTAATATTGAGAATGATTTTTAAAACTAGATCTTTTTCTTTAGTTATCATACTTGGTGTGAACGAGCCTTCAGGATTATTCTGAAGATCATGTGACAGTGAAGACTGCAGTAATCGAGCTTGGCTATCAAAGGGATAAAATATGTTTTAAAATAAATTCGAACAAAAAACTTATTTTAAAACTTATTTCATGATATCACTGATCTAATTAAATGCAGCTTTGCTGTATAAGAGACTTCAAAGATTAAAAAACTGTACTTACCCCCAAACTTTGGAACAGCACTATTAGATTAACATTTGTGCAAAAATGACTGCAACTGTATAAGATGAATCTTTCTTCACCTCTCTAAACCTCCATCCTCCAAGTCTCGATTTCCTAAGTCTGTCCAGGAAGAGAATTTCTCCAAGATATAGGGCTGCCAATCCAACTGGTGAGTCATTCAGTCCACAACCTTGCAACATATTTTTTAAGTAAAGCTTTCAATTAAGTGTTAATCTGACAACACCCAAAAGCATAACATGATATGCACCAAGTATTACCCGCTGTGTCTGGTTTAGTGGCTTGAATGTGTAAATAGCCAGTTTCTCTCAGTATATCATATATATTCTTCTCCATGTAAGGATAGAGTCGTCTGACATCTTCCTGTGTGAAGCCCACCAGGAACGGCAGATAGCGACCAATGACTAAGGAGAGAAGCTGACCAAGGCTGTCAGTCCTGGCAATGACCATGTTCAAGTGCAGACCACGAATGCACCTTATTTTAAAGAGAGCAAAAGTTAGCTTTTAATTGACAATTAATAAGGCACTCTATATTTAAAATAAAAAAACATATTACAGGAAAAGAGACAAATTATTATCATAAGGTGTGTAAAACTCTTACTCTGGCTTCATCTGGCCATGTTGTTTGTAATGAAGGCTCCCCAGTCTCCTCCTTGCACGTAAAATTCAGGGAATCCCAGTCTTTCCATCAGCTTATGGAAGATGCGGGCAGCCTCCAATGTGTTGAATCTTCATGTTAAAATAATGGAAAGAACAGCAGGTCTGTTCTTCATTTCTAATCATTTGCATATGTTTAGATTGTATATTATTCTTATGCCATTTTGTATGTCTGTGCAAACTTATCAAGGTCTTTTTCTAGCAGAATTAGCCATAAGTTCCATAAATGTTGAAAGACTTGCCTTTTTTATGTGGTGCTTCAGAGTAGCCGTAGCCTGGAATGGAGGGGCAGATGACCTCAAAGACTACATCTGAATCAGTTTTAGTGAGCAAGGGTATGATCTGTAAAACTCATAGAAGGAACCAGGCCAGCCATGAACCATCATGAGAGGGAGAACGGTCTGTCCAGCCTTCTGGACAGGCCTCACGTGCACGAAATGCACATCTATTCCTGAGAAGCATTACAGGCTTCACTAAAATGAACAGTGTGTAATATACCTAATCACATTTTGCGAATGCAAGATGTAGGACTTGAAGCACAACAAAAAAAATTGCATGCTTTGGTTACAACATGTTTTATCTAGTAGGGTAAATGATCACCTTTGAAAGTGTTAGATGCTTACCCTCAATTTTGGTTTTGAAGTGAGGATACTGGTTAATCACTTTCACCTGCTTTTCCCAGTCAAACTTGGTGCCTCCAATAAGAGGACCACCCGTCTAAGATAGTTAGAGTTGAATCCATAATTAAAAGCGGCTATCCTCCAGTGGATCCGTGAAGCGTGTTTGATCGATGCGTTCTTTGTAGATCCTAAAGAAAACAGTGGGGTTAATGATGACATTTAAATAGTATAGCGGTTGAGTGAGTGTATATTTAACACACATGAAAGTGGAAAGAAAGAGTGTACTTGTGGGGATTATGTGAAAAACCTATTATTTGATTCTAAAATTGCTGATTTCCACACCAGTCTTTACAAAAAAAGATGCTGACTTGCATTACTCACTGGAATAAAACATTATTACCGTTTAGGTTGTACACCCACCTCCATCTCTTCCACCGAGGTCGTCACTACAAATTTGTGAAATGGTTTCGTCCTCAGTTAAAGGCTTCTCTCCAGCTCCCCACCAGCCATCCCCCACTGGTATAGTTTGGGGCTTTGCCTCCATGCCAAGTAGCACAAAACAGCTCCAACCCCAGTCAGAAGAGAGTGCTAGGAGCTGTAGTTTAGACTGATCGAGGTTACCAAGGGTCTCCCTAAAAGTGAAGAAAGTTAATTGACAGCAAACGTCAATATATATATATATATATATATATATATATATATATATAATATATATATATATATACACTATATGCTAAAATGTATGACTAATCTACAAGGTTTTGTTTGAAATCAGTAAACCCCAACTGCCCGAAATCTTAAGAATGGTTTTTATAACTATATTTATTTATATACTAAGTAAACATGTTTTTTGTAGGGGGGGGGGGGGTTCTCCAGCCCCATCTATCCTCTTCCCGCCATGTAATGTCGGAATAATACTTAATATTGTTGCATTTATTGACCATTTGTCTGGTTTGTTCAAAATGCTGCTGTTGATTTTGTCATCACAATTACATAATATGTTGTCTTGTGAAGCCAGGATGAGACTGTTTTTTCAAATTCAATTATATTTCAAGTAATTCATGACTGTTTGATCTTGATTCTACATCTCTTTATGACGTTTACATTCTTAAAAAAAACAAGGCAACGCGCTTGATACCGACTGATATGGCCTAACCTGATTTTACCAAGTGAGACATGTTCCCTGGGACAACATCGTTGTTGACCCTGGAACAACATTGTGATTAACCAATCAGATTTGAATAACCAGTTTATAGATTTTGTGAAGTTTATGCTTAAAATCAGTGTGTTGGTGCTTGTACATCAGTGTCATTCATCTATCATTTCCTCTGATTTTAGGGATTACTCATGGTTAAGGTTAGGTTTTAGGTGTAGGGATATGGTTAAGAATATATTTTTGGAGTAAAATGTTGTTCCAGGGTCGGAATACATCGGACTTGGCAAAATCAGACGTGCGACTGATATAGAACTATGCAACTAATGAAAAATAAAAAGTCACTATGACTACTCCACTATAATTACTGCTTAACAAAATAAATGCATGCAAAACAGACAAAGACGAATGTGGTGAAGCTGCAGGGAAACTGGTGAAGCACATGCAGTGACCTCGAAATGACTAGGCAAGCTGCACCCCCACCGGAAATGGTTAAACCCGGTTAACAGTAGGAGAGACTGCCACTAACATTACTAAACTACACATTCCACGCTACGCAGTTTTACTCACTTGACGTATTCAACTGTCTGCATAATAGAGTCCTCAAAGCCCATCGTAAGTTAAGTAGCGGTGTCTTTTCCGGACAAAGCTATGTTGAACTGTTTATAATTAACAATGCTTATGTAACGTTAAAGTGCAGATATGGTCAAAGCGCAAAGGTGGTTTTTTTCCCCAAACTCACACTAGCCAAAGCCAAGAACCCCGCCCCTTGGCATTTTTCATTGGTCAATTCGGTCACGCTGTGACCTGTCAGGAAAACTTTAGAAAAAGAATGGATTTCGATCACGATTAACAGTAAGAGTATAACAGCAGTGTCGTTATCTGTCACGATGTGTAATCAATGCTATTCTATGATTAATGACGTTAAGGGTTCGTATTTGTTTCAGTGGTGTGCACTAGTCATGCAGCTCTGTGATTGACATGACCTATGAAATCTTTAAGAGAGGCTGCGGCGGGGCGGGGTTTCCGCTCAGGAAAACATTTGCTCCTGTTCTTCATTTGTCTGTCACTAATTTTTAGTTACGACTGAATTGTTCGTGTCATGCTTCCAGCAACATGTTCATAATGTTGAAGTTTTGTATTTTGCAATAGGCCTATATATCAGTTTGTGAATCCACAAATGACTCTCTTTG
>NW_020523860.1:0-25961 GCF_003368295.1 Carassius auratus | reverse complement strand
TCATCTCTCCTATTTCTCACATATCTCTGGCCAGAAATAATTCATCCATGAGCCCTGAACCGGTAATATTCAGATATGTTGGTTTAGCTTGTCAGTCCGTGAATTAAATCTAAGTATTTATTTGTATTTTTAAACGGATTTAAAAGTGAAATTAAAAGTTCGCGGAATTGAACCCTGTAGGGGCGCTATTTCTCTCAGACAATGGAAGTCTAAGCACATATACTCAAACAGAGGGACAGAGTGAGATGAGATGTCTGACAGTTTTTTTTATTTTCTGTTATCCATACAGTGTTGTAAAGTCGGAAAACTATGCATATTTCCTCAGAATGACTTTTTCATCTGTATGAAAAAAATTATTTGACGTCTTTTGGAAGCTGCAATTTAAAAATACAATAATGATTCCCTTTGTAAGGTCATTTAAAAAAATCACCACGGCAAAACCATTCAAGCTATCCAAAATCCATTCACAATTTAAGTTCCTATCAGAAATACTGATGTGTGTTCAGAGTTTTGTTAATTCTAAGTATGTTATTTGCCTCAAAATCACCTGAGAAGTATTCCAGTTTGACATGTTGCCACGCCAACAATTTTTTAGATATCAATATCCCCCTTGCAGATTTATATCGGCTGTGTTTTAACATTATTCTGAGGAAGTTTGAAGCAAATCGAGTAATAATAAGATGCTGAATTCAAATCATTTTGAAAATGACACACTTCCTTCTGCCAGTTGGTGGCGCTATAACTTGACTCCTAATAGTCACATATATGCGATCGACATCATACAACGAATAATCTGATGAAGTTTGATTAAATCAGGAAATGTATGTGGACGATATTAGACACTTCCTGTTTCTCATTTCTCGCCATAATTTCAACGCCTCGCCACGAGCAAACCGTTTGAGATATCAAAAATCCCCTGGCAATTTTTCATCCCCAGTGTCTTGAGATCATGTTGACCGAGTTTGGCGGCAATCGAGAAAAAAAACCTATGACAAGTATTTCAAATTCCAGAGCATGCGCTTTTTACATAACTCTAAATAGCTGACTTCCTGTTGGGTGGAGCCTATGACATGCAATACGCAAGTTTTTTCGGCACAATGAGATCTATATGTGTACTGAGTTTCTTATGAATATGTGCAAGTATGTGTGAGCTATACATCAACATTTCTGGACTGTGTTCCAGGTGGCGCCGTAGAGCCCCTGTGCCACGCCCGGGTCCCAGCCTCTGCAGGCTCCTAAAGGCCACAGATTCCAAAGTGTGCGCAAATTTTCAAGAGTTTTTGAGTATGTTAAGGACCCCAAAAGCACCCACAACTTTGACGAAAAATTTGAATACTAAACCCTAAATAGCCAACTTCCTGTTGGGCGGAGCCTATGATATGCAATACAAAAGTTGTTTGGATTGATGAGATTTATATGTGTACCGAGTTTCATACGTCTACGAGCAAGAGTGTATGATATATGGCCCTCCATATTCCAGGGGGCACTGTAGAGCCCCTGTGCCACGCCCGTGTATCAGTCTCTTCCCGGCCCTAATGGCCGCAGGTTCCAATCTGTGTGCCAATTTTCAAGACTTTTTAAGCACGTTAAGGGCCCAAAAGCCCCCGAGACGTTGGAAAATAATAATAATAATAATAAATATAGCTGCAAGCAGCGATGGCGGGCTCAAGCCACCAATGCCATCACCACCCGGTGGCATCAGGTAAACTGTGCCCAGCGGGCACATGCATTCACAATATCCCTCTGGCAGTGAGGTTTTAAAGGATAGAGGGGAGCGTAGAGGGGAGCGTGCATTTGCAGTGGCTGGGCCACGACTCTGGAATACCCTGACTTTAGAGATCAGACTGGCCCCTTCCTTGTCTATTTTTAAATCTTTGCTAAAACCTTTTTATTTTCCTTAGTGTACTGACTACTGTGTTATGCTACATTTTGAAATGGGTGGTTTTAAATTTTTTGTCTGGTCTATTTTTTATGTATGTGTAATATTCTTGCTCTTATGTTAAAGCACTTTGGTCAGCCAGGAGGCTGTTGTAAATGCGCTATACAAATAAATTGAACTTGAACTAGAACTTGAACTTGATATGGCAGTTAAAGGGTTAATCCGAATCATCTAGACTTTAAAATCACATTCACAGAACAATATGTATATATATATATATATATAACTTTAGTAACACTTTACAATAAGATTTCATTTATAAACATTATGTTAACATGAACAATATTTATATAGCATTCATTCATGTCAGTTAATATTCCAAACTTAAACATTAAAACATTGTTTTATTGTGATTTTTTTCCAAGCACATTTTTACCAATTCCAAACCATATCAAATCTTAATAACTTCCATTATTTTTTATTTAATCATTTATGAGTGCTATACAATAGTCCAGGAAAGCTGGAGAGAAAAACAGGTCAAGAAGAACTGACAAAAGAATTGCAAAAGAATTAGGAATTAATGTGAAGATTAATTTTTAGTCAATTCTGCAAGACAGACTTTCAGGAAAGGAGGTGGAATAAAAATGAGCTCCTAAATCTTAATCCCAGATTCTGGAAGATATATTCCTCAAACCATCGGACAAGAGAAGGTGGTGCTGGTCCTTCACGAGTCACTCTAATCTGTTCATTAAGCCTATATATAAAGTCTTAATATATAGTATTTCACAATACTTCATGGTATTCTAATTAAATAATTTTTTGGAATCTTAGATCTCTCAGAACCTGGCACATTGTAATTCTGAGACTCCAGGAAAGTGGCAGTTCTGTAAAATGTTGGCGCTGGAGACTAAATGCTCACTGATAGTTTCACACCTAATTCACTTAAAACACACACAAACACACACACACAGTGACAGAGGGACAGAGTGACATCAGATGTATGTTTTTTAATTTTCTGTCATCCATATAATGTTGTATAGTCATGAAACTATGCATATTTCCTCAATGACTTGTCTTCTATATGTACATTTTTTTGAAGTGTTTAGAAGCTGCACTTTTTTTACTGGTTCCTTTTTTACTATTATTTCAAAAAACATCACGGCAAAACCATTCAAGCTATCCAAAATTCATTCACACCTGTTCTGTAAGATTAATTCTTTAAACAGTGGTAAAAGAGGATGTGGTGCTGATCCTTCAAGAGTCACTCAAAACGTATCTGTCCATAAAGCCTATAAAGAATTATTCTTAATATACAGTTCAAAATACTTCAGCTTGTTATTCTAATTAAGTGAGGGTCATTTTATCAGTAAAATATATACAATTCATTTTTTTTTAAAGATTTCTATAAATGATTTAAATCATACTCGTTTCTACAATAATTATTTAAAAGTAATCCTATAGCTCCCTCTGGTGGCCATTATAGGTACTAAGAATTGCAAGCTTGATTTATAAGTTATGATAGTTTTAATTTTATGCTGGCTCTTGAAAGTGATAAAGCTATGAAACTTACTGTGCTTCCTTCAAATGATGACTTCTACTTATATAAAAAATTATGAAGATTTAGAATGAAAAATTGTAAAGATATAGTAAAATAACTATTGTATTTTTTTTATGTTACTTTAATAAATCTCTATGGCAACACCATTTAAGCTATCCTAAACCCATTCACAATTTAACATCTCAGTATATTGGCATCATGTTGAAAAAGGAGTATGGAGTAGTATGAGTAGGAGTATGAATTCATTTGCAGGCTTTATCATAAATCCACAATAACATTTCTGAGTTCTGTATCAATCTGTGTTGTTGTTTGTTTATTTTTATCTTTTATTTTTCATAGGAAGATAACTTACTCTCATTTTTAATAAATGTGCTTATAAACCAAGGACAAGCTATTTATAGCTGTATTTATAAACTGCTTACTACTGACTATTAATATTGGGACAAGGCTTTATAAAGCATGAACTGACTATTTACTAATGAGTGCAGTTATTATAAAGTGTTATCAATGAATTTGCTAATGTTAACAAATTAGACATTATTTTACAGTGTTATCAAATCCTTAAATGACTCATAAGCATTTGTGAAAGTTCTGCTTGTATTACAGCTTAGTATTGATCTGTGAGCTGAACAGATTTACTGTTACATCCATGAGATTATGTAAATTAAAATAAATATAATGTCACAGGATGTCATAGGTCAGTATCAAATGAGTTTGAAATTATTATTTGCAGCACAAATAAGGTTTTTTTAGGATTTTTAAAAATCCCTAAAACTGTCAGAAAAAGGTTAAGGCCTAAGCTATTTCTATGTGAGTGGCTAATTTTATTTTTGTTTTTATAATTGTAATACACAAACTATGAAATTATACAAAATGTATAAAAAGATAAATAAATAAATACGCACACATTAAAAAAGCAGCCAAGTCGAATGAGTTTCCTTTTTTATATAGATTAAAATTGAAGACAGAAGCAAGTGGTAAATGTGGTCACTTTAATATTCAAATCCAGTAGATCCAGTTTATGTTCACGTGGCTGTTTTCGTTTATAGTCGCCAAGCTATTATGTGTTTTGAAATAATCTTGTCCGTTATGTGTTCGTTCGTACGACGAAATGCAGAAACCTGCAGCTCGAGAGATATATGTTATTCTGCCAGTCGCGCTTTCAAATAGTCTTGCACACTTAAACAGGTCACAAACACCTGCATTTAGCTCTTGTTGTGTTACAATGGGTTTATTGTGTGCATTTGTGGTAATATTTTATTTAAAAAAGCTCTTAAACAAGAATAAATTCGTTTGTTTTGAGCTCGACACTGTACGCGCTGATCGGAGGCGGTGATTTCAGATAGGCAGCTGCAAATATTTCATTTTCACACAAACAGTTCAAAAACATCTTAATTTAGCTCTTGGTGTGTTCTAATTGGTTGATTGTGTGATATCGCTGTAATAATTTATTTTTAAAAGCTTTAAAACAGGAATAAATTAGTTTTCTCTGAGCTCTTTACTCCAGACGCTCGTGATCACAGCGGTGATTCATCGCTCCTATTTCTCACGTATCTCTGGCCAGAAATAATTTATCCATGAGCCCTGAACCGGTAATAATCAGATATGTTGGTTTAGCTTGTCAGTGTGAATTAAATCTAAGTATTTATTTGTATTTTTAACCGATTTAAAAGTGAAAGTAAAAGTCCGGGAATTGAACCTGTAGGGGCGCTATTTCTCTCAGACAATGGAAGTCTGAAGCACATATACTCAAACAGAGGGACAGAGTGAGATGAGATGTCTGACAGTTTTTTAATTTTCTGTTATCCATACAGTGTTGTAAAGTCGTGAAACTATGCATATTTCCTCAGAATGACTTTTTCATCTGTATGAAAAAATTCTTTGACGTGTTTGGAAGCTGCAATTTAAAAATACAATAATGATTCCCTTTGTAAGGTCATTTAAAAAAATCACCACGGCAAAATCATTCAAGCTATCCAAAATCCATTCACAATTTAAGTTCCTATCAGAAATACTGATGTGTGTTCAGAGTTTTGTGAAATTCTAAGTATGTTATTTGCCTCAAAATCACCTGAGAAGTATTCCAGTTTGACATGTTGCCACGGCAACAATTTTTTAGATATCAATATCCCCCTTGCAGATTTATATCAGCTGTGTTTTAACATTATTCTGATGAAGTTTGAAGCAAATCGAGTAATAATAAGATGCTGAATTCAAATCATTTTGAAAATGACACACTTCCTTCTGCCAGTTGGTGGCGCTATAACTTTGACTCCTAATAGTCACATATATGCGATCGACATCATACAACGAATAATCTGATGAAGTTGCTGTTTCTAATTTCTCGCCATAATTTCAACGCCTCGCCACGAGCAAACCGTTCGAGATATCAAAAATCCCCTGGCAATTTTTCATCCCCAGTGTCTTGAGATCATGTTGACCGAGTTTGGCGGCAATCGAGAAAAAAACCTATGACAAGTATTTCAAATTCCAGAGCATGCGCTTTTTACATAACTCTAAATAGCTGACTTCCTGTTGGGTGGAGCCTATGACATGCAATACGAAAGTTGTTCGGCACGATGAGATCTATATGTCTACTGAGTTTCATATGAATATGTGCAAGTATGTGTGAGCTATACATCAAAATTTTTGACTGTGTTCCAGGGGGCGCCGTAGAGCCCCTGTGCCACGCCCGGGTCCCAGCCTCTGCAGGCTCCTAAAGGCCACATATTCCAAAGTGTGCGCAAATTTTCAAGAGTTTTTGAGTATGTTAAGGACCCCAAAAGCCCCCACAATTTTGACGAAAAATGTGAATACTAAACCCTAAATAGCCAACTTCCTGTTGGGCGGAGCCTATAATATGCAATACAAAAGTTGTTTGGATTGATGAGATTTATATGTGTACCGAGTTTCATACGTCTACGAGCAAGAATGTATGATATATGGCCCTCCATATTCCAGGGGGCGCTGTAGAGCCCCTGTGCCACGCCCGTGTATCAGTCTCTGCCCGGCCCTAATGGCCGCAGGTTCCAATCTGTGTGCCAATTTTCAAGACTTTTTAAGCACGTTAAGGGCCCCAAAAGCCCCCGAGACGTTGGAAAAAAAAATAATAATAATAATAATAATAATAATAATAATAATAATAATAAAAAATAATCCTAAGGAAAACAATAGGCCTCTCGCCCTTTGGGCTTGAGCCCTAATAATAATAATAAATAATCCTAAGGAAAACAATAGGCCTCTCGCCCTTTGGGCTTGAGCCCTAAATATAGCTGCAAGCAGCGATGTCGGGCTCAAGCCGTCAGTGTAACGCCACCCTGGTGGCATCGGGAAAACTGTGCCCAGCGGGCATAAGCATTTACAGTAACTCTCTGACAATCAAGTTTTAAGGGATGTGGCAGTTAAAGGGTTAATCCGACCAATCTAGACTTTGAAATCACATACACAGAACAATATATATAACTTTAGTAACACTTTATTTTAAAATTTATAAAAAATGTATAAGGTGTGCATTTTAGCTGACACCTATATGAACACATTACAATTGTTTTGTGACTGCAAGTCTTTCTTCTCAAATGCTACTGAGTGGTCGCGAGCGCGGATGGGAGAATGGTGCATATTTGTTTTGTTTTTTTGTTTTTTTTGAGCAACTGGGATGGTGCCCCCTCTGGGAGTTGGTGCTCTACGAAGACTGCATACTCTGCATATAGGGAGCGGCGGTACTATCTGGAAGATATATTCCTTAAACCATCGTACAAGTGGAGGTGATGCTAGTCCTTCAAGAAACGCTCAAAACCTTTTCAAGTGTACAGTTTCCTTTTTATTGCATCTTGAAATAAATATTTCTGAATTCTGAATCAAACTGGGTTGTGTTTATTTATTTATTTTATAAGACAACTGAGACTTTATTCTCCACTGTAATATATGTGCTTTTAAATCAAGAACAATGTATTTATAGATGTACTACTGCTTAATAATGACTATTATTAAGGGAAAAGGCTTTATAATCATGAACTATTTGCTAATGCTTAGCTAATGAGTGCAGTTATTATAAAGTGTTACCAATGCATTTACTAATGTTAACAAATTAGACATTATTATACAGTGTTACCAAATCCTTTAATAATTTATTAGTGTTTTTTAATTATTTTAATGACCTATAAGCATTTGTGAAATAGTTTTACTTGCATTGCAGCTTAATCTGTCAGTTGAAGAGTTTTACTGTTACATCCATGAGATTAATATATGTAATGTCACGTCACAGGATGTCATAGGTCAGTATCAAATGAGTTTGAAATTATTATTTCCAGCACAAATAAGGATTCTTAGGATGTTTTTAAATCCCTAAAACTGTCAGAAAAGGATAAGGCCTAAGGTATTTCTTAAGCTGTAATGAAAGGGAAAAAAAACACCACCATTAGCAACAACAAAAAATATTTAAAATACTGATTTTCCCCCCCCCCCTGATGATTAAAGAGATGATTAGGTCTCTCTCTCTCTCTCTCTCTGCCAGACAGCCCCTCCCTACAGTCCACACACACTGTCAGTCACCAAACATTCACAGTCACCAAAGCCCCTTTCACACTGCACGTCGGACCCGCAATATTCCCGTAACATTGCCTGGTCGCCTTCTGTGTGAAAGCAACCACGTCCCAGAATTGATTACCGAATCGAACCCGGGTCGGGGACATAGTAACATTGCGGTAATCGATCCGGAAGGAGCGCTGTGTGAACAAAAGCCAGATCTAATTCCGTATCGAAGTGATGACGCGCGTTATCGCGCGACTTTTTTACCGGCTGTTTTGAAGGAAGATCAACATTCGCGACGAAAACATATGTGCAAACTGTAATGAAGCAGAGATCAGTTAGTTCCTCACTTTCCGCGCTGACGCAGAGATCGTTTGCTTGCTTCAGTTAAAGTATAATGTGCCAAGCGTTGTCGACTCATACATTACACGTCACGTGCTGATGTCACGTGTCATTACGGGATCTTCAAGGGTTGTGTGTGAAAGCACGCACATATACCGGGTCATCACTGGCAGTGTGAAAGTGCCAAATCTAGCGACCAGGGAACAATTACAGGAACACTTTACCCCTGAATTTGCCGGAATGGCAGTGTGAAAGGGGCTCAACCCTCTCACACTCCCCCTCCCTCTCCCCCTCCCTTCCCTCACACAGACAGAGTGGCCAGAGTGAGATCATGTCAGTTAAGAAGTCTGACAGTTTTTAAATTTTCTGTTGTCCATACAGTGTTGTAAAGTCATGAAACTATGCATATTTCCTCAGAATGATTTGATCTCTGTATGAAAAAATGCTTTGAAATGTTTGGAAGCTGCGATTTAAAAATACAAGCCAATTAATGATTCCCTTTTTAGTTCTGTGTTTGTTTATTTGTATTTTTTTATTTATTTTTTTATTTTGGAAGATAACAGCCTTTAATCTCCTCAAAATAAATGTGCATATAAACTATGAACAATTTAATTATAGCTGTATTTATAAAATGCTTACTAAAATATTAATTTTGGGAGAAGGATATATAAAGCATGAACTGGCTATTTACTAATGCTTAGCTAGGAGTGCAGCTATTATGAAGTGTTACCAATGCATTTACTAATGTTAACAATTGAGACATTATTTTAAAGTGTTACCAAATCCTTAAATAATTTAAAAGTGTTTTGTTATGATTTCATTAACCTTTAAGCATTTGTGAAATAGTTCTGCTTGCATCAGAGCTTAGTCTTCATCTGTGAGCTGAACAGTTTTACTGTTACATCCATGAGATTATGTAAATTAAGATAAATGTAATGTCACAGGGTGTCAGAGGTCAGTATCAGTATCAAAAGTTTGAAATTATTATTTGCAGCTAAAATAAGTATTTTTAGAATTTTTTTTAATCCCTGAAACTGTCAGAAAAGGATAAGGCCTAAGATATTTCTTAAGCTGTAATGAAAACAGCACAATTAGCAACAACAACAACAACAAAAATAACAATTTAAAATAATATTTTTTTCTGGTGATTAAAGAGATGTTTAAGTCCCTCTCTCTCTCCCTGTCTTGTCTGCCACTCACCTCACACCTCACACCTCTCCCCCACTCACACTCACACACACACACACACACACACACAGTCAGCACACATACATTCCTCAAACAGAGGGACAGAGTGAGTTGAGATATCTGACAGTTTTTTAATTTTCTTTTAATCATACAGTGCTGTAAAGTCATGAAACTATGCATATTTCCTCAGAATCACTGGTTTTCTAAATGAAAAATGTTTTTTAAAGGTTTGGAAGCTGCAATTTAAAAATACAAGACGATTAATGTTTCACTTTTTACTGTTATTTCAAAAAATCACCACGACAAAACCGTTCAAGCTATCCAAAATTCATTCGCAATTTAAGTTCCTCAATGTTTTTTTTTTAATGTAGACCAAGTTTGGTGTGTATAGTGTACTTCCCCTGGGAGGAGTATGCATTAATTCACAAAAGAAAATTCCCAAAAATCCATATTCAAGTCAAAATAGCCAACTTACTGTTGGTCGTAGCTTATGACTGCGAATTAGAAAGTTGTCCGTCTTGATAAGAACAATTTAAGTACCAAGTTTGGTGTCTGTAGCTAAAACTAACCCCCCCACTTTTGACAAAAGGTGGCGCTATAGAGTGCCTCTTCCACGCCCTTTTAAAAGCTTTTGCCATGGTCTAGCTATCTTTAATACTGATATCTGTTTCGAGTTTCATGTAAATCTGAGCTAGTTATCTGCCTAAAAATCACCAGAACAGAACATTCAAGTTTGACAGGTTGCCATGGCAACACTATATTAGATATAAATATCCCCACGACAGATTTTCTTCGGCCGTGTTTTGTCATTATTCTGATGAAGTTTGAAGCAAATCAAGTAAAAATAAGATGCTGAATTCAAAGCGTTCTGAAAATTATTCACTTCCTGCTGCCAGTTGGTGGCGCTATAACTTTGACTCTTAATAGTCACATATATACGATCGGTATCATACAACGAACAAACCAATTAAGTTTGATCAAATTCAGCAAATGCATGTGGATGTTATTATACATTTCCTGTTTCTCATTTCTCGCCATAATTTCAACGCCTCGCCACGGGCAAACCGTTCGAGATATCAAAAATCTCTTCGCAATTTAGCATCCCCAATGTCTTGAGATCGTGTTCACCGAGTTTTGTGTTGAACGGGTGGAGTTCCTCAGAGGAGTATATCAAATTCCAGAGCATGTGTTTTTCATAAAACCCTAAATAGCCAACTTCCTGTTGGGCGGAGCTTATGACATGCAGTGTGAAAGTTGTTTGGATTGATGAGTTATATATATGTACCAAGTTTCATATGTATACGTGCAAGTATGCATGATATATGGCCATCGGTACTACAGGGGGCGCTGTAGAGCCCCTGTGCCACGCCCGTGTATCAGACTCTGCCCGGCCCTAATGGCCGCAGGTTCCAAGGTGTGTGCCAATTTTCAAGAGTTTTTGAGCATGTTAAGGACCCCAAAAGCCCCCGAAACCTTAGAAAAAAATTAGAAGAATAAAAAAAAAAAAAAAAAAAAAAAATCCTAAGGAAAACAATAGGGCTCTCGCCCTCCAGGCTTGAGCCCTAATAAACAAAGCAGATACAAGAGGGTCCTCGCACCTTGGTGCTCGGGCCCTAATAATAATAATAATAATAATAATAATAATAATAAACGGAGCAATTCCAAGAGGGTCCTCACACCATCGGTGCTCGGGCCCTAATTAAAGCTGCAAGCAGCGATGAACGGGCCCTTGCACCCGGGCTCACCGGCAGCGAGTGGCTTTAGTTAATAGGTGAAAGGTGAGAAATATGCGTTTAAACTCATAAATATAAGTAGAATATATTAATGGTTATTCCATATAGGTGCCAGTCTTCCTGTTGCCAGCAGGTGGCGCTATCATTATAATGGAATATTGGCCTTCAGATGTGTTCCAGGCAGGACTTTTGTCGAACATGTGAGGTTTGGGGAGGATTGGACATTTTATGCCTGAGTTACAACAACATCCTATTTAATGGCGAAACATCGAAATTTGTCAGGCCGCCATGGACACGCCCTTTAACGAAACCTTAAGATCTTCGCAATTTAAGATCGCAAAAGAATTTAGATTACACTGACCAAGTTTGGTGTTGATCTGAATAAATCTCTAGGAGGAGGAGTTAAAGTCCAACCCCTGAAAATGGCCAAAACAACACTAATTTTGCAGAGAAAATTCTAAATAACTGACTTCCTGTTGGGATTCGGATTTCGTACCAAGAGACTTTTTCATAGATATTGGTGTGTTACATGTGTGTACCGATTTTTGTACATGTACGTGAAACATAGCTCGAGGTGCACTCCGTTTAAAGTGTATACGCACTCCGTTGAAAGTGTATAGGTGGCGCTATCGAGCCATTTTGCCACACTCGGTGGAATATTGGCCTTTATATCTGTTTAGGCCAGGACCCTTATCACACAAGTGAAGTTTGGGCAAGATCGGACATTTTATGCCTGAGTTATAACATCTTTTATTCCCATGGCGAGACATCGAACTTCATCACGGCGCCATGGACACACCTTTTAACAAAAACTCAAGATCTTCACAACTTAACATCGCACAGGCCTTTAGATTAGACTGACCACAAAAAAGACATTGATGTCATTAAATTTCTAGGAGTAGTTTGTCGCAGTGTAAAATATGTAACTTCCTGTTGCCAATGGGTGGCGCTATGACTATAACTGAATATTGGCATGTAGATCTGTTCAGGTCAAGAGTCTTATCCAACATGTGAAGTTTGGGGCAGATTGGACATTATATGTCTGAGTTACAGCAACTTCCTTTTTCATGGCAAAACAACGAAATTTGTCAGGCAGCCATGGACACGCCCTTTAACGAAATCTAAAGATCTTCGCAATTTAACATCGCAAAGGGCTTAAGATTACACTGACCAGGTTTGGTGTTGATCTGAATAAATCTCTAGGAGGAGTTCGTTAAAGTACAACCCCTGAAAATGGCAAAAACAACGCCAATTTTGCAGAGAAAATTCTAAATATCCGACTTTCTGTTGGGATTCGGATTTCGTACCTAGAGACTTTTTTGTAGGTATTGGTGTGTTACATGTGTATACCGATTTTTGTACATGTACGTGAAACATAGCTCGAGGCGCACTCTGTTGAAAGTGTATAGGTGGCGCTATCGAGCCATTTTGCCACACCTGATGGAATTTTGGCCTTCAGATGTGTTCAGGCCAGGACTCTTATCACACATGTGCAGTTTGGGGAAGATCGGACATTTTATGCCTGAGTTATAACATCTTTTATTCCCATGGCGAGACATCGAACTTCGTGACGGCGCAATGGACACGCCTTTTAACGAAAACTCAAGATCTTCACAACTTAACATCGCACAGGCCTTTAGATTAGACTGACCACAAAAAATACATTGATGTCATAAAATTTCTAGGAGTAGTTCATCGCAGTGTAAAATATGTAATTTCCTGTTGCCAATAGGTGGCGCAATGACTATAACTGAATATGGGCATGTCAATCTGTTCATGTCAGGAGTCTCATCAAACATTTGAAGTTTGGGGCAGATTGGTCATTGTATGTCTGAGTTATAGCAACTTCATTTTTCATGGCGAATCATCAAAATTTGCCAGGCCGCCACGGACACGCCCATTAACGAAAACTCAAAAGCTTCGCAATTTAACATCGCAAAGGCCTTCAGATTAGGCATACCAAATTTGGTGTTGATCTGAATGAATCTCTAGGAGGAGTTCGTTAAAATACAACGCATGGAAATGACAAAAATGACACAAAATTTGCTCATAATATTAGAAATAACCGACTTCCTGTTGGGTTTCGGATTTTGCTCCAAGAGACTTTTTTGTACGTATTGGAGAGTTACATGTGTATACCGATTTTCATACATGTACATGAAACGTAGCTCGAGGCGCACACCGTTGAACGTGTATAGGTGGCGCTGTTGAGCCATTTTGCCACACCCACTTCTGAAACCCATATCAGACGTAAATTTTCGCCAGTTCTGAGGTGTGTGCAAAGTTTCATGACTTTTCGAGCATGTTTAGGCCCTCAAAAATGCGATTCATGTTGGAGAAGAATAATAAATATAGCTGCAAGCAGCGATGGCGGGCTCAAGCCACCAATGCCATCGCCACCCCCGGTGGCATCAGGTAAACTAGTGTTGTATAGTCATGAAACTATGCATATTTCCTCAGAATGACTTGTCTTCTATGTGTATATTTTTTGAAGTGTTTAGAAGCTGCACTTAAAAAAAATAAAAGACATTTACTGGTTACTTTTTTACTGTTATTTCAAAAAATCACCATGACAAAACCATTCAAGCTATTCAAAATTAATTCGCACCTGTACTGTAAGATAAATTCTTTAAACAGTGGTAAAAGAGGATGTGGTGCTGATCCTTCATGAGTCACTCAAAACGTATCTGTCCATAAAGCCTATAAAGAATTATTCTTAATATACAGTTCACAATACTTCAGCTTGTTATTCTAATTATGTGAGGGTTATTTTATCAGTAAAATACATAAAATACATATTATTTTTCTTTGAAAGATTTCTATAAATGATTTAAATCATACTTGTTTCTACAATAATTATTTAAAAGTAATCCTATAGCACCATCTGGTGGCCATTATTGGTACTAAGAATTGCAAGCTTGATTTATATGTTATGATAGTTTTAATTTTATGCTGGCTCTTGAAAATGATAAAGCTATGAAACTTACTGTGCTTCCTTCAAATGATGACTTCTACGTATATAAAAAATTATGAAGAGTTCGAATTAAAAAATTTAAAGATATAGTAAAATAACTATTGTATTTTTTTATGTTACTTTAATAAATCTCTATGGCCACACCATTTAAGGTATCCTAAACCCATTCGCAATTTAACATCTTCAGTATATGGCTTCATGTTAAAAAAATTTGGTGTGAACTACTTGTGTCTTCTTGGAGGAGAATGAATTCATTTACAGGCTGAGTTTATCATAAATCCACAATAACATTTCTGAGTTCTGTATCAATCTGTGTTGTTGTTTGTTTATTTTTTATTTTATTTTTTTTCATAGGAAGATAACTGACCCTTTACTCTCCTTTTTAATAAATGTGCTTATAAACCAAGAACAAGCTATTTATAGCTGTATTTATAAACTGCTTACTACTGACTATTAATATTGGGAAAAGGCTTTATAAAGCATGAACTGACTATTTACTAATGAGTGCAGTTATTATAAAGTGTTATCAATGCATTTGCTAATGTTAACAAATTAGACATTATTTTTACAGTGTTATCAAATCCCTTAAATGATTTGTAAGTGTTTTGTAATGATTTTATTGACCTACAAGCATTTGTGAAAGTTCTGCTTGCATTACAGCTTAGTCTTGATCTGTGAGCTGAACAGATTTACTGTTACATCCATGAGTTTATGTAAATTCAAATAAATATCATGTCACAGGATGTCAGAGGTCAGTATCAAATTAGTTTGAAATTATTATTTGCAGCACAAATAAGGTTTTTTAGGATTTTTAAAAATCCCTAAAACTGTCAGAAAAGGATAAGGCCTAAGATTTCTATGTGAGTGGCTAAATTTGTTTGTTTTTATAACTATGATGCATAAACTATGAAACTATACAAAATGTATAAAAAAGTACAAGTTATTCTTTTCCAATGTTTTTTATTTATTTATTTTTTTTTTTTTTGATTTACATTTTAAAAAAATTAGCCTACTGCAATCATTCTAAACAGCTTGAAAAAAACCTGTCAATATTTATTATAGACCACTATAACTGTGTAAAATCTAACAAACGAGTTTATTATGAAAATAAAAGTGTGTACACCAGATAAATTGGACGATAAAGAAATTGCTAACAATAGTATAATAGAGCATGTTTTAGGTTTTTAGGCGTTTAGATGCAGAAATGGACAAATCAAATGTAAAATCAAATGTAATTTATTTAATTAAATATAGATTAATTCTTGTTAGAGCAAAATAATAAATAAATACGTACACACATTAAAAAAGCCGCCAAGATGAATGAGTTTCCTTTTTTATAGTTAGATTAAAATTGAAGACAGAAGCAGCTGGTATATGCGGTCACTTAATATTAAAATCCAGTAGATCCACTTCAGATTTATTTCTCAACAGTTTATGTTCACGTGGCTGTTTACGTTTATATTAGCCAAGCTGTTATGTATTTTGAAATAATCTTGTCCGTGATGTGTTCGTTCTTACGAGGAAAGGCAGAATCCTGCAGCTCCAGAGATATATGTTATTCTGCCAGTCGCGCTTTCAAATAGTCTTGCACACATAAACGGGTCACAAACACCTGCATTTAGCTCGTGTTGTGTTATAATGGATGTATTGTGTGCATTTATGGCAATAACTTATTTTAAAAAGCTCTTAAACAAGAATAAATTCGTTAGTTTTGAACTTGTGACACTGTGCGCGCTGATCGGAGGCAGTGATTTCAGATAGGCAGCCGCGAATATTTCATTTTCACACAAACAGTTCAAAAACATCTTAATTTAGCTCTTGGTGTGCTCTAATTGGTGAATTGTGTGATATCGCTGCAATACTTTATTTTTAATAGCTATAAAACAAGAATAAACTCGTTTTTTCTGAGCTCATCATTCCACACGCTCCTGCTCAGAGCGGTGATTCTTCTCTCGTGTTTCTCACGTATCACTGACCACACATCAATTATTAATGAGCCCTGACCTGATAATAATCATATATGTTGGTTTAGCTTGTCAGTGTGAATTAAATCCAAGTATTTATTTGTATTTTAACCGATTTAAAAGTGAAACCAAAAGACAGTCTCCTCCCTTTTTTAGTCCGGTAACTGCACCTGTAGGGGCGCTATTTCTCTCAGACAATGGAAGTCTAAGCACACACACTCAAACAGAGGGACAGAGTGAGATGAGATGTCTGACAGTTTTTTAATTTTCTGTTATCCATACAGTGTTGTAAAGTCATGAAACTATGCATATTTACTCAGAATAACTTTTTTTTCTGTATGAAAAAAGGTTTTGAAGTGTTTGGAATTTAAAAATGCAGGAAAATTAATAATTCCATCTTTACTGTCATTTAAAAAAAATCACCACGACAAAACCATCCGAGCTATCTGTAAGGACGAAAGAACCTGAGATACTTTGAGCTCCTGAGAAACAGACAATACAAACATACACAGGCATCTTCGAGACACCCCACAGAGTGGAGGAGCAGGAGCCCTCCTCCCCTTCTGGCCATTTGTTTCATTTTAAATCCCTTCACCCATTCTTCCTTCTACTCAGTCTGCTCAAAATGATTACATGAAAATGTCAATGCAAGTGAACTAACACTCATGTCTAGTATCATTGGAAATGTCTCAGTGCAACTGGTACAATGGTCTCACTCTCACAAAAGTAGATTAGAAGATAATACAGATCTGAAGAGTCAAGAGATATCTTGATTACTGTGATGGGAGTGTCCTTTCCTGGGGCCCTCCATGTAAATTACCCCCTGTTCCCATTGAGTTGTAAAACCACCCAGGCTTGGGACCTGAGGTAATGCAAATTCCAATTGTTAGTTTCTGTCTTCATCTCGGGGGATGTTTGTCTTGGTCTGAGGTATTTAAAGGATTGCAGCAAAAGGATCAGGGCGATTTCTGTAGCCAGAAAGCCCGTAGTGTGGTGTGTCTCTTCACTTCATACTATGTATTTTCTAAGGTCAGGTATGCATATTTTACTTTTAGATTCATCTTTGAGAATTTGATGTTTTATATTGATTTGATTTGATGTGTTTCAATTGGATATGTAATTGGCAAAATACATATCTACCTGACTGTAAATAAATTGTTACATTTTGATTCTATTCTGTCTTACTCTATAATTATTGACTAGTAGATTATGTTGTATCCTTGTTAGCAACATGAGCACCCGAATGAATGAGTTAATATAAAAATAGAGTTAACTAGAATAATCAAATGTCAGAAGAATATTAATTAAAAAAGGCATACAACCAATTTGCATTTCAACCTAAATTCGAGGTCATACTAAAATGGAGTCAGATTAAATAATAAAATGGAGTCAGATTTGAGTTTAACCTAAACTGAATAACTTTACGCGCTGAAAGACAGAACACGCAGGAAACCTTCATCCAGCACCGGATACCTTCCTTGGGCCGAGTGTCTGGACCTTACACTATCCAAAACCCATTCACAATTTAAGTTCCTCAATGTTTTTTCAACATGTAGACAAAGTTTGGTGTGTATAGTGTTACTCTCCTCTGAGCAGTATGCATTAATTCACAGCTAAATGTAAAAAACAATCCACATTCAAATCAAAATAGCCGACTTCCTGTTGGTCATAGCTGATGACTGTGCATTAGAAAGTTGTCCGTCTTGATAAGAACAATTTTTTTTACTGAGTTTGGTGTCTGTAGCTAAAACTAACCCCCCCACTTTTGACAAAAGGTGGCGCTATAGAGTGCCTCTTCCACGCCCTCTTATGAACTTTTGCCAGTGTCTAGTTATCATAAATACTGATATGTGTTCTGAATTTCATGAAATTCTAAGTATGTTATATGCCTTAAAATCACCTGAGAAGTATTCAAGTTTGACATGTTGCCACGGCAACAATATTTTTAGATATCAATATCCCCCTAGCAGATTAATATAGGCTGTGTTTTAACATTATTCTGATGAAGTTTGAAGCAAATCGAGTAAAAATAAGATGCTGAATACAAAGCATTTTGAAAATGACACACTTCCTGCTGCCAGTTGGTTGCGCTATAACTTTGACTCCTAATAGTCACATATATGTGATCGACATCATACAAAGAATAATCTGATGAAGTTTGATTAAAATCAGGAAATGTATGTGGATGGTATTAGACACTTCCTGTTTCTCATTTCTCGCCATAATTTCAACGCCTCACCACGAGCAAACCATTCGAGATATCAAAAATCCCCTGGCAATTTTTCATCCCCAGTGTCTTGAGATCATGTTGACCGAGTTTGGCGGCAATCGAGTAAAAAACCTATGACAAGTATTTCAAATTCCAGAGCATGCGCTTTTTACATAACTCTAAATAGCTGACTTCCTGTTGGGTGGAGCCTATGACATGCAATACGCAAGTTGTTCGGCACGATGATATCTATATGTGTACTGAGTTTCATATTAATACGTGCAAGTATGTGTGAGCTATACATCAACATTTATGACTGTGTTCCAGGGGGCGCTGTAGAGCCCCTGTGCCACGCCCGTGTCCCAACCTCTGCAGGCTCCTAAAGGCCACAGATTCCAAATTGTGCGCAAACTTTCAAGAGTTTTTGAGTATGTTAAGGACCCCAAAAGCCCCCACAACTTTGACGACAAATATGAATAATAAACCCCAAATAGCCAACTTCCTGTTGGGCGGAGCCTATGATATGCAATACGAAAGTTGTTTGTATTGATGAGTTCTATATGTGTACCGAGTTTCGTACGTCTACGTGCAAGTATGTATGATATATGGCCCTCCATATTCCAGGGGGCGCTGTAGAGCCCCTGTGCCACGCCCGTGTATCAGTCTCTGCCCGGCCCGGCCCTAATGGCCGCAGGTTCCAATGTGTGTGCCAATTTTCAAGACTTTTTAAGCATGTTAAGGGCCCCAAAAGCCCTCGAAACCTTGAAGAAAAATAATAATAATAATAATAAATATAGCTGCAAGCAGCGATGTCGGGCTCAAGCCATCAGTGCAACGCCACCCCGGTGGCATCAGGATAACTGTGCCCAGCGGGCATAAGCATTTACAGTAACCCTCTGACAATCAGTTTTAAGGGATGCGGCAGTTAAAGGGTTAATCCGACCAATCTAGACTTTGAAATCACATACACAGAACAATATATATAACTTTAGTAACACTTTATTTTAATATTTATAAAAAATGTATAAGGTGTGCATTGTAGCTGACACCTATATGAACACATTACAATTGTTTTGTGACTGCAAGTCTTTCTTCTCAAATGCTATTGAGCTTCAAATTTGCATTTGAGCCCATGTGAAAAAGTAGCATAATTTACATATGACTTACAGTTTGTTGTAATAAATATCAAACATTCAATTTAATTGTGCATTATAGCTGTCACCTAGATGAACAATTACAGTTGTTTTTATGACTGTAAGTCATTCTCTTCAAATGCTACTGACGTTAGAAAAGTGTATAACAATATCACATGTAACTTTAGAGACCGGCCCTAAATTTGAGACTCTAGAAAGTCCAATGTCAAGACAACTTTATGCCTGTTTTATTTTCTTTAGTTTTCTTTTCTCTGTGCCGGATTGCTGATGTCCTATACCCAGGCATAGATGTCCATCCATCAATTACGAACATTCAGCCGCAAACATGAGGTGTGAGCGGTCGCGAGTGCGGATGGGAGAATGGCGCATGTTTTTTTTTTTTTTTTTTTTTTTGAGCAACTGGGATGGTGCCCCCTCTGGGAGTTGGTGCCCTACGAAGACTGCATACTATGTTATACTGCATAATGTTAACAAATTAGACATTATTTTACAGTGTTACCAAATCCTTAAATAATGTATTAGTGTTTTGTAATGATTTTAATGACCTATAAGCATTTGTGAAATAGTTTTGCTTGCATTGCAGCTTTATCTGTCAGTTGAAGAGTTTTACTGTTACATCCATGAGATTAATAAATGTCATGTCACGTCACAGGTTGTCATAGGTCAGTATCAAATGAGTTTGAAATTATTTTTTGCAGCACAAATTAGGGTTCTTAGGATGTTGTTAAATCCTTAAAACTGACAGAAAAGGATAAGGCCTAAGAGATTTCTTAACCTGTAATGTAAGGAAAAAACACCACCATTAGCAACAACAAAAACAATAACAATTTAAAATACAATTTTTTTTTCTCCTGATTATTAAAGGGATGATTAGGTCTCCCTCTCTCTCTCTCTGCCAGACAGCCCCTCCCTACAGTCCACACACACTGTCACAGTCACCAACCCCCTCACACTCCCCCTCCCTCTCCCCCTCCCTTCCCTCACACAGACAGGGTGGCCAGAGTGAGATCATGTCAGTTGAGAAGTCTGACAGTTTTTTAATTTTCTTTTATCTAAAACCCCCCGGAAGGTTTAATAAAAAATAAAAAAAATAATAATAAGAATAATCCTTAGAAGAACAATAGGGCTCTTCGCCCCTTCGGGCTTGAGCCCTAAATATAGCTGCAAGCAGCGATGGCGGGCTCAAGCCACCAATGCCATCACCACCCCGGTGGCATCAGGTAAACTGTGCCCAGCGGGCACATGCATTCACAATATCCCTCTGGCAGTGAGGTTTTAAAGGATAGAGGGGAGCGTAGAGGGGAGCGTGCATTTGCAGTGGCTGGGCCACGACTCTGGAATACCCTGCCTTTAGAGATCAGACTGGCCCCTTCCTTGTCTATTTTTAAATCTTTGCTAAAAACTTTTTTATTTTCCTTAGTGTACTGACTACTGTGTTATGCTACATTTTGAAATGGGTGGTTTTAAATTTTTTGTCTGGTCTATTTTTATGTATGTGTAATATTCTTGCTCTTATGTTAAAGCACTTTGGTCAGCCAGGAGGCTGTTGTAAATGCGCTATACAAATAAATTGAACTTGAACTAGAACTTGAACTTGATATGGCAGTTAAAGGGTTAATCCGAATCATCTAGACTTTAAAATCACATTCACAGAACAATATATATATATATATATATATATATATATATATAACTTTAGTAACACTTTACAATAAGATTTCATTTATAAACATTATGTTAACATGAACAATATTTATATAGCATTCATTCATGTCATTTAATATTCCAAACTTAAACATTAAAACATTGTTTTATTGTGATTTTTTTCCAAGCACATTTTACCAATTCCAAACCATATCAATCTTAATAACTACCATTATTTTTTATTTAACCATTTATGAGTGCTATACAATAGTCCAGGAAAGCTGGAAGAGAAAAACAGGTCAAGAAGAACTGACAAAAGAATTGCAAAAGAATTAGGAATTAATGTGAAGATTAATTTTTAGTCAATTCTGCAAGACAGACTTTCAGGAAAGGAGGTGGAATAAAAATGAGCTCCTAAATCTTAATCCCAGATTCTGGAAGATATATTCCTCAAACCATCGGACAAGAGAAGGTGGTGCTGGTCCTTCACGAGTCACTCTAATCTGTTCATAAAGCCTATATATAAAGTCTTAATATATAGTATTTCACAATACTTCATGGTATTCTAATTAAATAATTTTTTGGAATCTTAGATCTCTCAGAACCTGACACATTGTAATTCTGAGACTCCAGGAAAGTGGCAGTTCTGTAAAATGTTGGCGCTGGAGACTAAATGCTCACTGATAGTTTCACACCTAATTCACTTAAAACACACACAAACACACACACACAGTGACAGAGGGACAGAGTGACATCAGATGTATGTTTTTTAATTTTCTGTCATCCATATAATGTTGTATAGTCATGAAACTATGCATATTTCCTCAGAATGACTTGTCTTCTATGTGTACATTTTTTTGAAGTGTTTAGAAGCTGCACTTTTTTTTACTGGTTCCTTTTTTACTATTATTTCAAAAAATCACCACGACAAAACCATTCAAGCTATCCAAAATTCATTCACACCTGTTCTGTAAGATTAATTCTTTAAACAGTGGTAAAAGAGGATGTGGTGCTGAACCTTCAAGAGTCACTTAAAACGTATCTGTCCATAAAGCCTATTAAGAATTATTCTTAATATACAGTTCACAATACTACAGCTTGTTATTCTAATTAAGTGAGGGTCATTTTATCAGTAAAATTCCTAAAATACATATTATTTTATTTGAAAGATTTCTATAAATTATTTAAATCATACTCGTTTCTCCAATAATTATTTAAAAGTAATCCTATAGCTCTCTCTGGTGGCCATTATAGGTACTAAGAATTGCAAGCTTGATTTATAAGTTATGATAGTTTAAATTTTATGCTGGCTCTTGAAAGTGATAAAGCTATGAAACTTACTGTGCTTCCTTCAAATGAGGACTTCTACTTATATAAAAAATTATGAAGATTTAGAATGAAAAATTGTAAAGATATAGTAAAATAACTATTGTATTTTTTTATGTTACTTTAATAAATCTCTATGGCAACACCATTTAAGCTATCCTAAACCCATTCACAATTTAACATCTCAGTATATTGGCATCATGTTGAAAAAGGAGTATGGAGTAGTATGAGTAGGAGTATGAATTCATTTGCAGGCTTTATCATAAATCCACAATAAAATTTCTGAGTTCTGTATCAATCTGTGTTGTTGTTTGTTTATTTTTATCTTTTATTTTTCATAGGAAGATAACTTACTCTCATTTTTAATAAATGTGCTTATAAACCAAGGACAAGCTATTTATAGCTGTATTTATAAACTGCTTACTACTGACTATTAATATTGGGACAAGGCTTTATAAAGCATGAACTGACTATTTAATAATGAGTGCAATTATTATAAAGTGTTATCAATGAATTTGCTAATGTTAACAAATTAGACATTATTTTACAGTGTTATCAAATCCTTAAATGACTCAGATTGAACAGATTTACTGTTACATCCATGAGATTATGTAAATTAAAATAAATATAATGTCACAGGATGTCATAGGTCAGTATCAAATGAGTTTGAAATTATTATTTGCAGCACAAATAAGGTTTTTTTAGGATTTTTAAAAATCCCTAAAACTGTCAGAAAAAGGTTAAGGCCTAAGCTATTTCTATGTGAGTGGCTAATTTTATTTTTGTTTTTATAATTGTAATACACAAACTATGAAATTATACAAAATGTATAAAAAGATAAATAAATAAATACGCACACATTAAAAAAGCAGCCAAGTCGAATGAGTTTCCTTTTTTATATAGATTAAAATTGAAGACAGAAACAAGTGGTAAATGTGTTCACTTTAATATTCAAATCCAGTAGATCCAGTTTATGTTCACGTGGCTGTTTTCGTTTATATTCGCCAAGCTATTATGTATTTTGAAATAATCTTGTCCGTGATGTGTTCGTTCGTACGACGAAAGACAGAAACCTGCAGCTCAAGAGATATGTTATTCTGCCAGTCGCGCTTTCAAATAGTCTTGCACACTTAAACAGGTCACAAACACCTGCATTTAGCTCTTGTTGTGTTACAATGGGTTTATTGTGTGCATTTGTGGTAATATTTTATTTAAAAAAGTTCTTAAACAAGAATAAATTCGTTTGTTTTGAGCTGGACACTGTACGCGCTGATCGGAGGCGGTGATTTCAGATAGGCAGCTGCAAATATTTCATTTTCACACAAACAGTTCAAAAACATCTTAATTTAGCTCTTGGTGTGTTCTAATTGGTTGATTGTGTGATATCGCTGTAATAATTTATTTTTAAAAGCTTTAAAACAGGAATAAATTAGTTTTCTCTGAGCTCTTTACTCCAGACGCTCGTGATCACAGCGGTGATTCATCTCTCCTATTTCTCACGTATCTCTGGCCAGAAATAATTTATCCATGAGCCCTGAACCGGTAATAATCAGATATGTTGGTTTAGCTTGTCAGTGTGAATTAAATCTAAGTATTTGTTTGTATTTTTAACCGATTTTAAAGTGAAAGTAAAAGTTCGGGAATTGAACCTGTAGGGGCGCTATTTCTCTCAGACAATGGAAGTCTGAAGCACATACACTCAAACTGAGGGACAGAGTGAGATGAGATGTCTGACAGTTTTTTTAATTTTCTGTTATCCATACAGTGTTGTAAAGTCGTGAAACTATGCATATTTCCTCAGAATGACTTTTTCATCTGTATGAAAAAATTCTTTGACGTTTTTGGAAGCTGCAATTTAAAAATACAATAATGATTCCCTTTGTAAGGTCATTTAAAAAAATCACCACGGCAAAACCATTCAAGCTATCCAAAATCCATTCACAATTTAAGTTCCTATCAGAAATACTGATGTGTGTTCAGAGTTTTGTGAAATTCTAAGTATGTTATTTGCCTCAAAATCACCTGAGAAGTATTCCAGTTTGACATGTTGCCACGGCAACAAATTTTTAGATATCAATATCCCCCTTGCAGATTTATATCAGCTGTGTTTAACATTATTCTGAAGAAGTTTGAAGCAAATCGAGTAATAATAAGATGCTGAATTCAAATCATTTTGAAAATGACACACTTCCTTCTGCCAGTTGGTGGCGCTATAACTTTGACTCCTAATAGTCACATATATGCGATCGACATCATACAACGAATAATCTGATGAAGTTTGATTAAAATCAGGAAATGTATGTGGACGGTATTAGACATTTCCTGTTTCTCATTTCTCGCCATAATTTCAACGCCTCGCCACGAGCAAACCGTTCGAGATATCAAAAATCCCCTGGCAATTTTTCATCCCCAGTGTCTTGAGATCATGTTTACCAAGTTTGGCGGCAATCGAGAAAAAAAACCTATGACAAGTATTTCAAATTCCAGAGCATGCGCTTTTTACATAACTCTAAATAGCTGACTTCCTGTTGGGTGGAGCCTATGACATGCAATACGAAAGTTGTTCGGCACGATGAGATCTATATGTGTACTGAGTTTCATATGAATATGTGCAAGTATGTGTGAGCTATACATCAACATTTCTGACTGTGTTCCAGGGGGCGCTGTAGAGCCCCTGTGCCACGCCCGTGTATCAGTCTCTGCCCGGCCCTAATGGCCGCAGGTTCCAATCTGTGTGCCAATTTTCAAGACTTTTTAAGCACGTTAAGGGCCCCAAAAGCCCCCGAGACGTTGGAAAAAAATAAAGAAATAATAATAATAAAAAATAATCCTAAGGAAAACAATAGGCCTCTCGCCCTTTGGGCTTGAGCCCTAAATATAGCTGCAAGCAGCGATGGCGGGCTCAAAGCCACCAATGCCATCGCCACCCCGGTGGCATCAGGTAAACTGTGCCCAGCGGGCACATGCATTCATAATATCCCTCTGGCAGTGAGGTTTTAAAGGATATGGCAGTTAAAGGGTTAATCCGAATCATCTAGACTTTAAAATTACATTCACAGAACAATTATATATATATATATATATATATATATATATATATATATATATATATATATATATATATATATTTATAACTTTAGTAACACTTTACAATAAGATTTCATTTATAAACATTATGTTAACATGAAACAATATTATATAGCATTCATTCATGTCAGTTAATATTCCAAACTTAAACATTAAAACATTGTTTTATTGTGATTTTGTTTTCCAAGAACATTTTATAACCAATTTCCAAACCATATCAATCTTAATAACTACCATTATTTTTATTTAATCATTATAATAGCTATACAATAGTCCAGGAAAGCTGGAGAGAAAACACATTTATATCATGTGTGAGAATTATTAGGCATGTTTCTTTTGGCAGATGGAATGCGCTAAAAAGAGTTTTAACTCAAAC